>NC_064850.1:5060000-5337500 GCF_024139225.1 Suncus etruscus | reverse complement strand
CACCATCATTTTGTTTTATTTTAGATATCCTTTTTCCATCTTGTACACTCTACGGTACAGTACTGTGGTTTTGGGTGCTTTCATGGACCTACTTTACTCACTTTATGCTCTGTAATATATCGCGGTATTTTGTATAAATTACGCAACCTATGCAAGTTAAAACAAGTGGAAGTTTTCAGCTTGATCTTTCTTGTTATTTTCTGTATTGTCAAGTACTATGCATATACTGTACTACTGTATACTGTACATGCAGTTCCTCACCTAATGACCAATTCGCTTAACGACCAAGTCTTTGAAATGGAACTTGGTGGTTAAGTGAGGAGTATCTGTATTTACAGTTCTATTTCTATCTTTTTACCTACTGGCTATATTAGGAACATGACTGATTCTGCACCTGTTTTCCAGGCCAAATATAAGGCTATCAAAACATCAGACAGGGTATCTAAGTATTCAATGGATGAAGTGAAAGTACAGCAGGTAGAATGTTTGCCTTGCACGGGTGAACTTGAATTCAATCCCCAGCACCCCACAATGTCTTCCAAGTCCCAGTAGGAGTGATTCCTAAGTGCAGAGTCAGGAGTAAATACTACATACTACCAGGAGTGGCCAAAACAAACAAAAGAAATATTTAACTATCCAAATCATCCCAGAAAACTTAATATATGCACTTAAAATAATCACAATACAATTTTATTCCCTGTTGTGTATGCAAACATTTCAATGGGATTATTATGTTACTGGCCCTACCCTGATCGGTGATTGTACCCTACCCTATGTTTCTATAGATTCCTTCCTCCTTTTTGAACATATGCCTCAAATACTTCCTAAATTCATAGAAGAGTTGAAAAATAATCCTGGAAATACAACATAAGACTGTCAAATGTACTCAAAAAACCAATCTGATGCATAATTTCATTATCTCCCCAAAAGAATACATTATATCAAAACATCCATTTACCAGAATCATTGTTGAAAATTCAGACTCATTTAGGTATGAAGAAAAAATACAAGGAATTCTTAATTCTATTACAAGCCATTATTTTAAAACAGGGAAAAATTAGAACAAACAAGAAACAAAAATCCTCTATCCACTTCTCCAAGTTTTTCTTTCCCACAAAGTATAAAAGACAATAGTAATGGCAGTAAAGCAAGGAATCTGGCCAACATTCTCTGGTTGGATAAACCCTACAAATCACACACTGGCCCCAAAGCAAAATCAGAGAAAGTTCAGGCTAGCAACAATCCTCAGAAAGGCAACAATAATCCATTAGTTAACAGGTTTACCCAAAATCCAAACGTAAGTTTGACTGGTATTATTTGATCTGTTATTTTGGGGACCTGGAGATGCTACTACTGTTCATTTATCCCCAGGGGAACATCTGGGATGCTGAAGATTAAACTCAGGTCAACAGCATGCAAGGCAAAAGCCCTACCCATCAGGCTATTCCTACAGCCCCCAAGCTTTTCACTACTGAGGCCAGATAGATCAGTCAGGATTAAGGCACCCACCTGCCTCCATCCCACTGAACCAGGTTAAGTATCCACAGTACCACGTATGGTCCTCTGAGCACTGCCAAGGGTTAGTCCTGAGCACAAAAGTTAGGAATTGTCTACTCAGCACCACCAGGTATGGTCCAAAAAAAACAACAATAATTTTGGGAAGGGCACACACGGTGGCGCTCAGGAACCACTCCTGCCAGGTTCAAGGGACCATATGGGATGCTGGGAATGAAACCCAAGTCTAGCCCAGGTGGGCCGTGTGCAAGGCAAATGCCTACTACTGTGCCATCGCTCCGGCCCAACAATAATATTTTAAAGAATATAAATGTTTATTATTCAATGGCTATATTTAGAACTTGGAAATACAGTGGAATTCTAAGTGAAAAATATGTTTAGATACACTGTGGGCAAGGGGGCTCCCAAGCAGTGCTCAGGAGGAACAGAAATCACATGCAGGATTCTTGGCCAACCAGTCAGGGCAATTCCGAGTAAGAACAAAAAGGTGTAGTGCTGTCTGGAGCCTGCAGGACCAAACAACTACCCAGATGCAATGATCAGGGAAGTCCTGTGATGCCCAAGGACCAGGCCATGGCAGTGCCAGGGATCAAATACAGACAGCCTACCCCCTAAAGTCCCTAGCCCCTGAATATAACTTCCTTTATGAATATTAATATGTTTATATTAAGTCCAATAAAAGTAAGGTAACTGATACATTTCACATTTTTATTTAAAAATCAAAGGTAATAAAAATATACTAGGTGTGCGCAAATAGATATAAATCATAATCATGACTCATAATCTTCCTTTAAAAAGGTGAATTACCATCTTAAAAACTCTTCAAATGAAGCAGGACTTAACTGTGCCACAACAAATCAGGTGGGTAAAACAGATTTTAAGAAAGAAAGAATATAAGATAATTTTCAATAACAATAATTTGCTCCTTTATCCGGTTACTATTTTAGCTAAGATGTTGACCTGCCTTTAGTCAAGTATTAAAAGACAACAAAAAACCTATTGTACTTTCCTGAGAGATTTAATGTTATTTAAGAGGAATTTTGAAGTCATTTTTGACATCAAGAATTTATAATGAAAGCCCTTGGGACTTTCTCACCCTTTAAAAATAAGCATACCCTGAATCAAAGAATAATCTGTTTATTATGAGCTAAGAACAAACCTTTGAGGTATTCCCTGGGGTAAAAAGGGAACAAGAATCTTTGTTTCAACTGTCAAAGCCCAGAAAAAGGTCTATTGTTACTGCTACGAGAAAGTTCATCTCCACGTGTGCCCTTTCCATTGTACAATTGCTGGGCAATTATTCAAATTATAGTATTTTAAATTTTTATATTTGTGATGTTCAAAGGATTCTTAATAAAATGTATACGTAACAAAAATGACCAACCTCAATTTCTGACACTATGACTCCCCAGCCTACCTCCTCTCTCCATTTTCTCCTTAGCCTCTTCACTAGCCCTCAAATACATACAAGATCAAGTTCAGCTTCTTCAAGATACTCCAAAATATGGTCCCAACATTATTTTTTCCTTCTCTTTTCCTTTTATCCTACCAATAAGCATCTCATGATATAGATTCAGGAGCTTGAATCTCTGTGCTCTAAGACTACCAAGTAGGTTTTTTACAGACTCTAAGATTCAGAAAATTCTCAATTTGGTTCATTCATCAACAATGTGACCTTAAGCATCATACTTTGTTTCTCTTCTTCATGTATACAATAATAACTAAAAATGTGAGACTTCTTAGAATTATGAAACTATGAAATAATTTGAGTATACTTCTAGGTAGGTATCCATTAAATTGGCATTTTATGTTTCTGATTAACAGAGATAGTCAGTAGTTAGAAAATATAAATATCAAACTAACCATCTATAAACACATGAATAAAATATGAAATAGACAACTATGCACTAACAAATTATTTGTTCATTCTCCAACATGACTAACTCCTTTTTTATCTCATGACTTTATCTTTTGCTCCAAATATACTTTGACCTCTCTAACTGGTAAACTTCTATCCGTCTTTGTATTTTCATTTGTTTGTTTTAGGTTCACACCCAGCAGTGGCCAAAAGCTGCTCCCTGAACCAAATTCAGACCTCCAGAACACAGCATGAACACTGCCCTTAAAGCCATCTATTTCCCTGCCTCTCTGCTCATCTTTGAAGAGCAAACTCGAATGTTACTTCATATCCAAACTTAACAATACCATCCTTGTCAAATGCTGAAACACTTTGTTTCCTGCATTCCATGCCATCTGATAAATAAATACATATACTATTTTAATGATAAAGTAGCTCCTAGTTTACACAATTATCTCCTCATATATTCCCTAGCCAAAGAAAGAGGCACACATAAAATATCTAGCACTTGATGACTTGAGCCGATGTTTAGAGAATGAGTATATTCATGAGTTAGATCCTAACCTTCAATAATAGGTCCAAATGTAATGTGTAAAGAAATAATTAGCATGAATAAATAAATAATCAAAGCACAAGATCCCAGAAAAAAAAAAGAGAAAAACAGATTATTTCCTACACATGCTATTTGCTACAAGTGACCTTTAGATATATTTTAAGGTTCAATAAAAGTTGAAATAAGGGCCAGGGAGATGGCTCAAGGGCAAGAGTGTTATTCTCCACATACCAGAGACAAGGCCAGCTTAAATCCACTGGCCCCACACAGAACCTGGGCTTGATCAGTCCCCCACCACTACTAGTGTGGTCCAAAAACAAAAAAAAAAGGAAAAAATTAAAACAACTTTCTTCGGGGCCGGGCGGTGGCGCTGGAGGTAAGGTGCCTGCCTTGCCTGCGCTAGCCTAGGACGGACCGCGGTTCGATCCCCCGGCGTCCCATATGGTCCCCCCAAGAAGCCAGGAGCAACTTCTGAGCGCATAGCCAGGAGTAACCCCTGAGCGTCACAGGGTGTGGCCCAAAAACCAAAAAAAAAAAAAAAAAAAAAAAAACAACTTTCTTCATGAGGGTGTACTTTTGACTAATCAAAAGCAACAGCTCTACTGAGCAAACTCAGAGTGCTCACACTTATACTTCTTGTCACTGGGGGAGGATTATTAAAGAAAGAAAAGGCACTCAGTCTAATCCCTCAGAGAATCCCCGTAGTAGGAAAACAGTAAGGCTGACTCCCAGAGCACAGCAGACACAATGGGGAAACCACATAAGAACCCGCCAAGCCCAGTGATAATGGCACAGAAGACTCTGCCCCAGCCAACAAGATCTGTGACCACTCAGGTAATGACTATAAAGACATCATAGAACTACTCAATGGGACCCTAGAGAGCTAATACAGCAGATAAGGTGCTTGCCTTGCACAGCTACAAACCTGGGTTTCATCCCATCTGATCCACCAAGCCTGCCAGATATTGACTGAGCACAGAACAAGGAGCAATCCCTGTGTATCCCTGATACTACTGGACATGGCTGAAACCCGGTCCCTCCAAGAAAAAAAAAATTCCTCAGAGTTGAAGAGTGCAGGCACTGACGTCCCCCACAGAAAGATCCAAACAGACACAGCGTAATCAAAATGGCCAGAGACAGAATATTGAGAGCAATCTGATCAAACAACAGAAACTCCCTTATGAATCCTAGCAGGTCTATAAAATGAGACTCTCAACGCCAGAAGAGAATAATGTAATATGGTCATAAATATATATATATAAAAGAAATAAACATTCCCCAAGAATTGCTCTATCAGCTAGATTATCAGTCAGATTTTAAGGAATGATGCAAAGGTTCATGCAAAGGTTCAGAATGAACAGCTTGAGCCTCTTTACAGCTGGGAAACCAGTTTTGTAAGAAACACGGAAGGAGCTTTTTTTTTAAAGGTAAGCTCAACAGTTTACCATTAAATATGACATTCATTCATTGTACTTATGATTACCCTGCACTAGTCTGTTTATTCTAGCTTGTTTTATTTATTTTCAATGTTCTTTCTATGCCTATTAAAGTGATATTTTTACAACTACAATTTTTTTCATTTACGTATTACTACAGATACTTAAATTATCTATAATATTTTCTAACACATACCAATATTTTTAGTATAAAACACACGTTTCTAAGCCTATTAAGATCTCTTAGATTTTTTTAAATTCTTTCCTCATCATGCTAAAGAGTGTCATTTGCAGGATTTACCTATTTCATGTAAATTTTTAAATATTTAGCATAGATTACTCATTCTAACTTTCACGTTTATGTATTTATTTCTGTAGAAGAATTTGATCGTTGATTTACAATTTTGTGGAATTTCAGAGGTCTACATTTATTTCCTATATGAATACTCTAGTGATGAGAATAAAGTTGAAACAAAATAAGCAAGAAGCTATAAATAAAAAAGAAGCTATAAATAACTATCATAAATCATAGTGCCTCAATAAAAATGGGAGATGTGTAACTTATTAATAAAGGTATTTAGATTATACTAACTTCTGATTCTAGAGAAATATGAAGTAACAGAGTGCTGTTTCAAGTCAACTGCTTCAAAATATTTTCAAAATGTGGGACCGGAGAGATAGCACAGCAGTAGGGCATTTGCCTTAGACGCAGAAGGACGGGTGTGATCCAAAAACAAAACCAAAAAAAATTGTTTTCAAAATGCTCAAAAATCTAATGATAAAATGATACCTACAATGATTTAAATACAACTTTTACAAAATCTAATCTTTCCACTTTTTACTCTGGTACAACATCCACTATAGATGATACAAATAAAGAGAGCCCTTTCATGCACAACTATTATATATATATTACCTGTAATATATTTTCCTGAGACAAACGTTTATAGGTTAAATATGCCATCACATACTTAAATATGCCTTGAACTTAACATTTAAGCAAAACAGAATGTAAGAAGGTAAATATTAACTACCAAAACAAAACATTAGAGATTTTTAAATGACACATTCTTCTAGACATTTCAATAACAAAAGAAAAAAAAAATTTTTTTTGGTGGTTTTTGGGTCACACCCGGAAGTGCTCAGGGGTTATTCCTGGCTCCAGGCTCAGAAATTGCTCCTGGCAGACTCAGGGGACCATATGGTGCACAGGGATTGGAACAGATGATCTCCTGCATGAAAGGCAAACGCCTTACCTCCATGCTATCTCTCCGGCCCCAAGAAAAATATTTTAAACACCAAAATAACAGAAACCTACCGATTTCTTCCACTTCTTCCAGGAAATCATTATATTCTCTCAGAGTAGGAAAGTCTTCTTCTCTTTTATTGTATCTTTAAGAAAGACAAAAGTCAATACATTATATATCACTTGTTTTCAATAGTATATAAATGCCTTGCTCATGTCGAATTTGTTTATAAGCTACATGGGGAAAAGATCTTGTATAAAACACTATTTTCTTTTTTTTCTTTTTTTGGGGGGAGGGGGAATTATGGATTTTTGGGTCATACCCAGCAGCACTCAGGGGCCACTCCTGGCTCTATGCTCAGAAATCGCTCCTGGCGGGCATGAGGGACCATATGAGATGCCGGGATTCAAACCACCATCCTTCTGCATGCAAGGCAAATGCCTTACCTCCATGCTATCTCTCCGGCCCCTAAAACACTATTTTCTTGAAACCAGATATAGACTTGGAACAAGAATGTTATTATTAAATTCTTTTTTGTTTTGTTTGTTTTGGGTTACGCCCAGCAAGCACTCAGGGGTCACTCCTGGCTCTGCACTCAGAAATTATTCCTGGCAGGCCGTGGTGACCATATATGGATACCACAGATTCGACCCAGGTGGACCATGTACAAGGCAGGATCCTGCCAGGAAAGATCCGTGAGCACAAATTCAGCTCAGAAAAAATCTGCTAATACTATAAGGTGCCTATGAAGAATGATAGGTCACACATCTCCCCAAAATATTACAAATAAAGTAACACCAGTTAGATCGCGGTTAGGTATATTGGTGCTACCAATATACCAGGTGTGGCATCAAGAGACCTGCTGCTGCCTGTGATGCCCAGAACCACATGCAGTTTCCAGTCACACCAAGGTCAAACCCTTGGCCGTCATTACAACTAAAAAGATGTGTGAGCACTGTGATCGAGAATATAATCCCTGGAAAGCATCATGTGAGTGCCACAATGTCCGCAACTGGAATATGCACAGTATGGATTTAGATATCTGTACCTAAAGGTGTGTAATTCCCATCAAGCATGTGTGCAAGCTCATTTGCAAGTTATGCATCTAAAGTGATGGTGATCACCATCACCAGTGGGCGCCATGGCTGAGTGTGCAAATAACCACAGCCTGGTATCTGAATGCCGGTGAACACTACAACCAACTGTGTATGGGGCACAAGCAGACACCCAACTTTCTCTGGCATATCAACGGCCCAGCGCAATGACATCTTGGAGAGACACCCCAACTGAGGCATCCCAGGTAGGCCCAGTTTCCAAACTGAGATTCACACGGAAGCCTTCTCAGGTGGGGGGGCTAAGTCCCCACTACCCCACCCACACATGACTTCCTCCGGCATATAAACAACCTAGCTTCATAGCTAATTGCAAAGAGACACCAAACCTGTTCAATCATCCCAGTTCTGCAGCTCCTGGTGCAACGAAGACAAACACAAGCAAGAGCACATATGCAGATGAAGCAAACACTACAAGACAGCATCTTCAAATTTCTTATTACTGACAGGCCAGTAAGAGCAGGGCATGTTAGATCAGAAAGTTGTGCAGAAGCCCAGAGCTCAATGAGCAAAAGAAATACAACACAGAAGGCTCAATTAGCGCCTGACCAGCTCAGTAAGCCCTCAGACAAGACCAGCATGAGATGTTTTGTTGAAACAGGCAGATAAAATGAATTATTCCCTGCCTGCTAATGGGACAGGTTTGTGGCAGGTGGGAATACTGGGGACACTGGTAGAAGGCAGGTCACAATGGTAATGGGACTGGTGTTGGAACACTGAGTATTCAAAACAACTGTATTATGAACAGCTCTGTATTACGGTGTTTTAATAAAATTTCAAACATCCTTTCAGAATCATTGAATAAAATTAAGAAAGAGCACAAATAATTGTATGTCCAAGTCCACCCCTGGAAGGAACCACGTCAACAGAGAAGAGAAGGTGGGAGACAGAATATCAACTACCATTCAAGCACCATACTTACATCTTTAGCACTTTCTTCCGGATATCAACCTCTTTATCAACTATAGGATCTTCAAAGAGTTGTATCCTGAAGTTGTTTTTTCTAAGTGGAATGTTACACTCTGGACAGTTCCCAGCTCCTCTCACAAACAGCAAATCCACACAACTTTCACACCTATAAGAAAGGAAAACACATCATAACTTTTAAGCTAGGATTAAAACCTACAATGAATAGACATTACACCGTATTTTTTAGGTTTTGGGTGTAGCTGTGTGTATGTGTGTGTGTTGATCTGTTTGAGGGTAAGAACCAGAAAATCAGACATTTCCATCCTTAAACAAAGGCCTTTCTCATCTAGAACTTATTTTTTAGACATAAATGTTATCCCAAGGACTGTCATTTCTATTATTATTACCCAGAGTAGCACCAGCAACACAGTGCGACACCATACGTTTTTGTATGGGCTCAGTAAAAAAAAGGGAAACCATAGACACAGAAACAAGATCTTACCTTCTAGGGATAAGAGCTCACTTTTTATTGCAGAAGGGTGCTTCCCATCCTGAACATGTGTCCTGTGGATACAACGCAGTCCCCAGGAGATTGGACAATGTTAGTCCAATCCCAAACCCCAGATCCCAGATGTAGAACTGATACAGCTCCAGACAACACCACCAGGAACTAAGCTCCATTGGGAGATTTATAACACTGCTCTGGCACCAACTTGTGCCAGTTTTGATATGACAACGAGGAAAGGAAAACTTGACCTAAGACCAGGCTGTCCTATCACATCACCTAACACTAAATGGAAATCAGAAGAGTTATGGTCCTTTGAACTGTGAAAAATAAGAACACCAACAACAGAAAACTGATTTTGACAATCGTGACTGAACAGAACCTACTTTGGGACTAATAAGGAAAAATCTACCCTAGGCTGTAGCCCAGGACACATAAACAACAACAACAAGATGTCTTATTGCAGAGGTCCAACTTGGACAGCAGAGACTGAGCAGAAAGAATCTTTGGATCCAAATATCCTAGGCTTCGGCTTAGGGACTGAACGAAAACAGGGAGCAAGTGTTACAAAAGACTGAACACAACAACAACGATGAATAGGAACCTCTAGAACCTAGAGACTCTATCCTAGACCCTGACCTATAACGCGCAAATACCAAGATCGCTAGCTATAGTGGCTTGATTTTTTTTCACACACAACTGAGAGGAAAGTTTCCTGGCATCACAAAAAAAGCCTTTGGGATGGGGTAATGAGTATATATGGATCCAGGGGTTGATCCCACGATGGTATGCTTCAAGGATGGACAAACCCTGAATCTCTTAGGCCACAGAAATTCCCTCTCTTCCCCAATGCTTACTGTGCCTATGCAAAAAAAAAAAAAAAAAAAAGTGGGGGGACCGCCAAGCCATGCCACTCCAGCACCCAAACTTTTTCTTGTTTTGTTTTGATTTGTTAGTTTTTGACTTTATTTTCCTTCTCTTTTTTCTTCCACTTTTCTCTTTATTTTTCACTCTTGTGGTTATTAATTAGGGATTTATTTTTATTTTTATTTGCCAAGTCCATTTTTTTCTTTTTTCTTCCATTTTTCTTTTTTTTTTTCTCTCTCTCTCTCTCTTCTTTCCTTTTTTGGTAGTTGTCACCAAATTTTTTTCTCCCTTTTTTCTTATCCTTTTTATCTCCAATGACGGAATGGATGCTCAATCTACAACAAGCTATAAAGTGGAGACCAGTTGCACTAGCATTCTGGGGGGTAAAGGAGGGAGATATGGTATGCATACTGGGAACAGGGGCGGAGGGAGGACAGCACTGGTGGTGGGAATGCCCCTCATTCATTGTCACTATGTACCATAAATGATGCAGTGAAAGATGTGTAATGCACTTTGGTCACAATAAAAATTTAAATAAATTAATAAATTAAATAAACAAAAATACATTCATTAAGGAAAATTGAGTTGGAGACTCAATAGGATTTGAAAATAAAAGAAAAGGAAGAAGAGAAACATGTAAAAGAATATGTATGTTGGGGCCGGAGAGATAGCACAGTGGTGTTTGCCTTGCAAGCAGCCGTTCCAGGACCTAAGGTGGTTGGTTCAAATCCTAGAGTCCCATATGGTCCCCTGTGCCTGCCAGGAGCTATTTCTGAGCAGACAGCCAGGAGGAACCCCTGAGCACCTCTAGGTGTGGCCTAAAAACAAAAAGAAAAGAAAAATGCAACTAGAAAAATAAACATGAAATAAATACAATTTTTAAGTACACTGGCTAAAAATAATTAATAGGCAAGGTGTCATCTGAAACACTCAAAATGATCAAATCACAAAAATATTCTATACATCAAGGTCAGAGTATATTCAGTCTGATATTCAATTAATAAAGTAGTAGAGAATACCTAATTATTTCTAAAGTCATCCTATATTTTCAGTAAAATATAAAAATAAATAATAAGGGGCCGGAGAGATAGCATGGAGGTAAGGCGATTGCCTTTCATGCAGAAGGTCATCGGTTCGAATCCCAGGGTCCCATATGGTCCCCTGTGCCTGCCAGGAGCAATTTCTGAGCATGGAGCCAGGAGTAACCCCTGAGCACTGCCGGGTGTGACCCAAAAACCACAAAAAAAAAAAAGAAAAAAAAGAAAAATAAATAATAAAAAATAAAATAAATAAAATAAATAAAAAAAAATAAAAAGATACTGTTTAAAATATCAGTTCTTTCCCCCTTAGTTTTAAAGCTGTCTCCTAAACACTAAGGATTTCTACAGTATAAAAACTTACTGGGGTTTTTTGTCCCCCAACTCACAATACAGACCAAGCAAAGGGCCTGGGTTGAGGTGTATATGGGGTGCATTTACTGTACCTCCTCTTTCTATACAGTCCCAAAGTTTACTGTTAATGTATTCCTGTCTCTTTGCAAATAATCTAGAATAAATACATTTATAAATTATATGTACAAAGGCTAAACATATAATACAGAACTGAAAAAAAGATGATAATTACTAGTTCTTTTTGTTTGGCAACAGAGCAACCAAAACAGCAGTTTGTGGACAACTGCTTATTTCCAGAGAGTTTTAGGAGTTTTCATATAAAATCTTATATTCTGCAGAATACAGGAAAATCTGCTGAAAAAGCCCATTTCCTCAGTCCCAAGGGTATTTTTATGGTTTTCTTTAGTTTTTAAAAACAAGAATGGTACCCACCCTCTTTCTCTCTTAACTTATTCAACTTTGTATTTGTGTAGAAGGAATATTTAACTGTACACATTTGTTGAGATTTTTATTTGTTACACTTTAAATATTAAACTCAATGCATAATTTCCTATTTAGTAAAACTGATTAGGTCACTTAGATGGGTTGGTGAGTGGCGTGTAAGGTCACTTAACTTGCATGCAACTAAACCCAGTTTGAGGCGGAGAACTATAACTGGTCCCCCGGCAATCCAGGCAGACATCTTGAAGCACAACTGATGTGACTCTAACCCTACAAAGTAAATTTTAAATTAAAAAACTTTTTATAGATCGGGTCACTTAGGGGGAAAAAATGGCGAATCACACAGTCTATGTTTAAGGCTGTCTTTAAAGCATCCATCTTATTGGTACTTGTCATTTTCTCTTAGCCCTTGGAAACCAATCAAAGCTGAAGCCTATGATCTTGAGAGATAAAAATAAATGACAACCTCATTTAAAGGAAAAGTGTTTTTCCATCATAAATTATTTAAGACCATGTATATGGATCTCAGGAAGTTTGGAGCTGAACACTAGTAAGGAAATTTTTTCATCCTGATAATGCTGCCTTTTCATAAGCACCTTTCAGTGCACATGAATACTGATGTTAAACTCTTATCTTTCAATACCAAAACTTTAGGAGTTTTGAGCAGGAGGAATTATAAAAGGCCTAATAAGCTTGGGTAAAGTCACATGCCTTTATCCCTGGGACGGTGTCTATGGTCTCCTAAGGATCACCAAGGGATGACCCCCTAAGCATAGGGCTAGGGGTGCTGTCCAAACCCTTGCTACCCCAAAAATAATCTTTAGGACTTAATTCAGCTAATTTGTTTTACAAATATTCTTGCTAACCAAATAAATTTTAGAGGTAGACAACCTATTAACACTAGCTAATTAATAAAGCATTACAAATATCAAAGAATGACATGTTTAGAAATTCATGGGAAACACACAAAAGTAAATTCTGTGTATTCTAGAAAAGGGAATTAATTTACAAATAAACTGTTCCAAGAGTTTACAGACTGACAACTTAAATATAAAAATACATTTTTCCAAAGAAGACATGTAATCATATGTGATTAGGTTTCAATAAATTAAACTGACACATAGCCTGACCCTCTGCCTGCTGCTCTACCGTCCCAACTAAGGCTTGTCTGGCTGACATCACGGAAATTAAATCAAAATGGGAGGCAAACCCCATCTCTGCCAGGTAGTTCCAAGAAGCCTGAACACAGACAAGTGCCACATAAAGGGGCCTAAATAAAAGCTTATATAGCAGAAGGACAGATCTACTTCCACCATTAAACACTGCTCACAGTTGCTCTTCCTGCCTCTTGATGAAGACACTGCAGAGAAGATGACAGGAACCTCAAATGAATCCCTGACCATGTTCCAACGGATCCAACAGCAAAGACTAAGCTCCAGCACAGCAAGAGCACTAGGAATACCAATAGAGAAAACATGCAGAAACATACGGAGCTCAATGAGCAGAAGACAAAACCACCAAAAAGAAGAAACAAAAAAAACATAAGGAAATCCTTAGACAATGTCTGTAGGGACACTATGAATTTGTTCAACGTGTGAAAAGAAATGATAGCACAAGTATTTGGCAAAAAGCAAAAAAAAAAAAAAAAAAAAAAAAAAAAGCCTTTAAGTCAAAGTGAAAAAAAATTACTACGAGAAATGAAAAACATAGCAGATGATATAAAGAAAATTAATAGAGGCACAGCGGTAGGGTATTTGCCTTGCACGTGGCTGATCTAGGCCAGACTTGGGTTCGATCCTCGGCGTCCCATATAGTCCCCAGGAGTGATTTCCGACAACAGAGCCAGGAGTAACCCGAGCGTTACCGGGTGTAGTCCAAAAACGAAAACAAAAACAAAATCAATAGGAGGGACTGAACAGAAATACAGCAGGTAGGGTGCTTGCCTTACATGTGGCCAAACCAGGTATAATAAAAATGGTACCCTGAGCATTTCCAGGAGTAATCCCTGAAACTAGAACCAGGAATAAGCACCAGTTATGGCCCGCCAACCCCCCCCCAAAAAAAAACTAACCAAGAAAGAAAGTCAAAAAATGTTTCTTCCTTCCTGATGAATGCTTGCCAATTGATACATTTTCCTCTTAAAACCACTTTTGCTGTGTCTCACAAATTGTGATAGTTCTAGTGTCCTCAGTCTCATTTGTTTCCAGGAATCTTTTTATTTCCTCTCTGAGCAATTGTTGCTGTTGTTGTTGTTGTTGTTGTTGTTTTTAATGAGCTGTTTAATTTCTGGGATTAAAGTTATTTCTCTGTTTCTATTTGTAATTCATATTTATTTTTGGTGCACTATGATCTGAGAAGACACTTTTTTATTTTTGATTTTGGGTCACAGCCGGCAGCGCTCAGGGGTTACTCCTGGCTCTATGTTCAGAAATTGCTCCTGGCAGGCTTGGGGGACCCTATGGGATGCCGGGATTCGAACCAACGTCTTCTGCGTGCAAGGCAAATGCCCTACCTCCATGTTATCTCTCCAGCCCCTGAGAAGACACTTTATACAAGAAAACAAGCCTCTTGATTTTATGGAGATATGTTTTATGGCCCAGCATGTCACCTATTCTGGAGAATTCCCGTATGCAGTGGAAAATAATGGATATCCAGCTTTAGGGGGGGATAAAAAGCCCTACATATAGTTACTAAAATCCTTTCTTCTATTTCTTCCTTCAAAGCCAGTATATCCTTGTTGCATTTTAGCCTGGTTGATCGATCAAGAAATGAAAGAGCACAGCTGAAATCTCCAACTACTGTAGTGTTGCTATAGATATCTTTCTTCAAGTCTATTAGCAGAGGGAATTTTTTTCTGATTTTTTTTTCTAAAACTTTTTTTGTTAAAGATGCATCTATGGGGCCAGAGCAGTGAGGTGCAAGTGGTAAGGCATCTGGTCCCCCAAGCCAGGGGCGATTCTGAGTACAGAGCCAGGAGTAATCCATGAGTGTCACCGGGTGTGGCCCCCCCAAAAGAATGCATCTCCGTCAAAAATGCTAAAAGAAGTGTTAGTGCACAGAATGAAAACTGGTAGAGGGGTTTTCACAGTAACATCATTTGTTTCATATTAATAATTCTAGCTAATTGATAAATGTGAATTATTAATGCCCATTACTGTTACTACAATATAGAGAGGGCATAATGATAAGCTGAAACATAAAAAAGGTCTGTGGACCTCTTAAAAGTTATGAGGCCCCACTCACTAGTTTTGTCAGATGAGTCTCAGATTTAACCACTATAGACATTTATTTAAACAGGCTTTTAGATATTCTATATTAACTGTGAGAACAGATGTGCCTTTAATATTTTCTCCTTATATTATTTATAATTCTGATAAAAAATAAGCTTTACATGTATACTCATGTAAGAGGTTCTGGATTGCCAAGAAATAAATCTTCTAGAAGGATTTGATAAATATATTGGCAGTGTGCCAATTTCAATTACTGTGAGCACATTTTTTATGCTACAGTATGTTTTTTCACAGGAAAAGTTGTTCATGATTGAGTGCCATGCATGTCCCTTTCAGAGTCAGTAGGCTCTTCTTTACTCTTAGCTGTGTTCTCCACTCTTTGTGACAGGCTTCATATCAGGTGCTGGTTCTTCTAATTAGCATCTCTATTGTTTCAGGATCCCCACATCCCCACACTGTCTTTTACTTTCTTTATATCCCACAAAGGACTGAGATTATTTTAAGTTTGTCCCTCTCGCACTCTGACTCAATTCACTTGGCATATTAATCTCCAGGTCCATCCATGTATAAGCAAATTTCTTAACTTCATCTCTCCTGACGGCTGCATAATAGTCCATTATGTATGTGTTCTACAGTTTCTTTAGTCATTCATCTCTTGTTGGGTATCGTGGTTGTTTCCAGATTCTGGCTATTGTAAATAGCATGGCAATGAATATAGATGTGCAGAAGGCATTTCTGGATTGTTTTTGTGATTCTAGGGTATATCCCTAGGCGTAGTATTGCTAGATCATAAAGAAGCTCAATTTCCTATCTTTTACAAAATATCCATATTCTTTTTCAGAAAGGCTGGATTAGATGGCATTCCCACCAGCCGTGAATGAGTCTTTTTATCCCCACGTCCACACCAGCACTGGCTGTACTTGTTCTTTGTGATGTGTGCCATTCTCTGTGGAGTGTGATGGTACCTCATAGTTATTTTTATTTGCATCTCCCTGGTGATTAGTTGATGTAGTGCATTTTTTTAATGTGTCTTTTGGTCATTTGTATTTCTTTGAGGAAATGTCTGTTCATTTCTTTTCCCCATTTTTGATAGGGTTAGATTTTTTTTCTTCTTAAGTTCTACCAGTACTTTATATATCTTAGATATTAGTACTTTATCAGATGTGTGTTGGGTGAATAGCTTCTCCCATTCCATGGGTAGCCTTTGTGTTCTAGTCACTGTTTCCTTTGAAGAGCAGAAGTTTATCTATTTTATGTGGTCTCATTTTTTTCTCTCTCCTTCCACTTGTTTGGACACTGGTGTTTCCTCCTTGAAGATGCATTTAGTCTCAATATCATGGAGTATTTTTCCTATGTTTTCCTCTATGTACCTTATAGTTGAGTTCTGATATCAAGGTCTTTAATCCACTTTAATTTGACCTTTGTGCATGAACTATTCAAAAAGTTTAAAAAAGAGTTTAAAAATTTATCCATTTCATCCAGGTTCTCTTGTTTTATAGCATAAAGTTTCTCAAAGTAATCTATTATTACCCTTTGAATTTCTGCAGTATCTGTAGTAACCTCCCATTTTATTCCTAATTCGATTTATAAAGTTTCTCTCCCTTTGTGAGTCTTGCTAGTGGTTTATCGATCTTGTTTATTTTTTCAAAGAACCAACTCTTGCTTTCATTGATCTTTTGTATTGGGGGGGGGGGGGTGTTCCAGTTCAATAATTTCTGCTCTGTGCTTCATTACTTCCTTCTGTCTGCCTATTTGGTTCATTTTGTTGATCATTTTCCCTTTTTGGTTTTTTGTTTGTTTTTTGTTTTGTTTTTTTTTTGTTTTTTTTTTGTTTTGTTTTTTTTGGGTCACACTCGGCTGTGCTCAGGGGTTACTCTTGGCTCCATGCTCAGAAATTGCTCCTGGCAGGCACGGGGGACCATATGGGACGCTGGGATTCGAACTGATGACCTTCTGCATGAAAGGCAAACGCCTTACCTCCATGCTATCTCTCCGGCCCCCTTTTGTTTTGTTTTTTGTTTTAGTTTTGGGTTGGGTTTTTTTTTTCAGTTTTTGGTTTTGGGCCACAGCCGGTAACACTCAGGAATTACCCCTTGCTATGTGCTCAAAAATCGCTCCTGGCTTGAACCGGGGATTGAACCGGTCCGTGCTGGGTCAGCCACATGCAAGGCAAGCACCCTACTACTGTGCTATTGCTCCAGCCCCATTTTCCAGTTTTTAAACTGTGCAATTTATTTGTTTATGTAGGCTCTTTCTTCCTGCCTGATGAATGCTTGCAGAGCTATAAATTTTCCTTTTATTATTACTTTTGCTGTGTTCCACAAATTCTAGTAATTCGTGTCTTTATTCTCATTTGTTTCTAGCAAATTAGTCTGGCTGGGTGAAGTATCCTTGGCAAAAGATTCATTTCATTGAGTTTTGTCACTTTATCCCACCACTGCCTCTGGGGCCTTGAGAATTGCTTGTGATAAATCTGCTGTAAATCTTAAGGATTTCTGTTTGTATATAATTTCCCTTTTCTATCTTGCTGTTTTCAATATTCCATCCTATCTGTGGTTTTCATCATTGTGACTAGTACATGCCTTGGGTTGCTATTCTTTGAATCTTTCTTAGCTGTTACTCTATGGTCATACAGGATGTGGTTGCATCCCTCTTTAGTTCTGGGATTTTCTCTGCAATGTCCTTGACTGTTGATTCTTCATCGGAGTTCTCTTACTGGGCCTTTGGGATCCAAATCATTCTTATGTTGCTTCTACTAAGCTTATCCCAGAGTTCTATTGTCGTCTGTTCACTTTCTTTAAGGATATTTTTTTCCAGCCTCTTTCATTGTATAGAGGTGCTATGCAGCTCATCTTCTACTCTGCTGATTCTGTTGTCAACGGTTGGTTGTTCCTCTGCTGTTGAGGTGGTGAGGCTTTCCAGTTAGGTTTTCATTTTACCTACCATGTTTTTCAGGCCTGATATTTCTGTTTAAAGTTTTCTCAATTCTACGCTCATATCCTCTTGAGACTTATAGGCTGTGCATTCCATTGTTTAAGGTTTTTTTCGCATCCTTATGGTTTCCTTTCTAAAGTCCTGATCAGAGATGTTATACAGGTGGCAGGTGTTGGTTGGGTCTTTAGAACTAGCATCTACAGTCACAAGGTGTGATGGCAGTTCTACAGTTATACATAGTTTTTCTATTGTAAACAGTGTTGTATGGTACTGTTATTTATGCTGTTGTGTAGCTCTTTGACTGGAAGAAATGTGCAGCCTCAAAAAGAAGCGGAAAGGCTGCACTTTTGCTGGTCACACACACCAAAGCTCGATTTAAAATGGACTTTCCCCCCCAAACTCCACCCACAACCAACAGGAAGCTGCATCTGGGTTCATGTACCAGGTTTGATTTGAACTGGTGTCTTTAAATCCAATCTCTGGCCACTGCCTATGACCACTCCTGCTGGTATCACACCCCTCAGCTGGATTTAAACTCTGTTATAAATATTCTGCTAGCTCTTTTACATATATATTTAGGAGTATAATTTCTTGCCGATGTACAAGTTCTTTGATTATTACGAAATTACTCTGTCTGTGTGTGTGTGTGTGTGTGTGTGTGTGTCACACCCGGCAGCGCTCAGGGGTTACTCCTGGCTCTATGCTCAGAAATCGCTCCTGGTAGGCTCGGGTGACCATATGGGATGCCAGAATTCGAACCACTGTCCTTCTGCGTCTAAGGCAAACGCCCTACCGCAGTACTATCTCTCTGGCCCCCATCTCTCTGTCTCTTATACCTGAAGTCTATTTAAACCTGAAGTCTATTTCATCTGACATCAGTACAGCCACCCCAATCTTTTTATGAGACTTGTTTCCTTGGAGCATTGTCTTCCAACCTTTGATGTTGCACCTGTGTTTGCTAACTATTCCAAGGTGTTTCTTTCAGGCATCAGAAACCCTATCAAAAATGAAAGAAAGAAAAAAAAAAAAGAAATGAGCAGAAACTTCATCAAAAAAAGAAATAGGGGATGGAGAGATAGCATGGAGATAGGGTTTTTGCCTTGCATGCAGAAGGGCGGTGGTTCAAATCCCGACATCCCATATGGTCCCCCAAGCCTGCCAAGAGTGATTTCTAAGCATAGAGCCCAGAGTAACCCCTGAGCGCTGCTGGATGTGACCCCCCCCCAAAAAAAAATAAAATAAAATAAATAATGATGGCTAAAAGACACAGAAAAAATGTTCACATCATTAACCATCAGAGAGATGCAAATCAAATTAACAGTGAGATATCATCTCATAATACAGAGATTGGCACATACCAAAAGAATAGGAGCAACCAGTGTTGACAGAGATGTGCAGAGAATAGGACTTTCATTCTCTGCTGGTGGGCATTTTCACTGACCTGATAAGACAATATGGACATTCCTCAAAAAACTAAAAAGTGTGCTCCCATATAACTCAGAAACAACACTGCTGGGAATATACCCTCAAGGCCAAAACAATACAGAGAGGCCAGAGAGATAGCACAGAGAAGGGCATTTGTCTTGCGTGCAGCCAATCCAGGACAGACAGTGGTTTGAATCCTGGCATCAAATTTGGTCCCCCATGCCTGCTAAGAGTTATTTCTGAGTTCAGAGTCAAGAGTAACCCCTGAGTGCCACCAGGTATGACCCCAAAAAAATCACAATACAGAAAATTCCTCTGCATTCCTATGTTCATTGCAGTACTATGCACAATAGCAAGAATCTGAAAACAACCCAAGTCCCTGAGAGCAAATGAATGAATAAAGAAACCATGGTAGATCTACACAATGGAATACTACACAGCTTTTAGGAAAAATAAAGTCATGAAATTTCTTTATACATGGGTAGAGATGGAGACTATTATTATGCTGAGTGAAATGAGTCAGAGAGTTAGGGAAAGACATAAAACAGTAACACTTGTTGTGTATGTAAATATTTTATGGGATTATTATGTTACTGACCCTACCCTGATCGGTGGACAAGACTGAAGTCCAAGGTCTCAGCCTCAGTTCCAGCAAAAAGCCTCTCGCCTTCCACAGACCCTTGTTTTTATCCCCCAGAATCAAGTACCACCCAATGGTGGGCAGAATGCCAGGTCACATCCTAGGGTAGGGCACAATCACCGATCAGGGTAGGGTCAGTAACATAATAATCCCATAAAATATTTACATACACAACAACACTCATTTGTGGGATATACTTAAGGGTTAAAAAAAAAAAACAGATGACATGGTAATAATATCCAAAGACGATAGAGATGAGGACTAGGAAGACCAGACCATGGCAGGAAGCTTGCCACAAAGAGCAAGGGAGTGCAGTTATGATAGCCAGGAATGATCACTCTGGACCAGAAATGGATGCTGAGAGAAGGTAAAGTAATTTGCACTATACCCCTTCAATAACAATAATACAAATCAATATATCTGAGGGGGGGGGGGAGAGAGAGAGAGAGAGAGAGAGAGAGAGAGAGAGAGAGAAGAGATATAGAGGAGAGAGAGAGAGAAATTATTAAATGTAAGCCATAAAGGCAGGCAAGGCAGAGGGCAGGATGGAACCAGGGACATTAGGGGTGGGAAATATGTACTGGTGAGGGATGGGTGTTGGACAGTTTAATCCTAAAAATCATGAACTTTGTAACTGTGTATCTATGGCTATTCAATTAAAAAATTATTTCATTTTTTAAAGTCAATAGATGCTCTGAACAGCTGAATAACAGAAGCTGAGCAAAAAAGAACAAGTAGCTAACAGATGAGGAAGATACTACTAGGAAACAGCAGAAGGTAGAAAATAGTCTGGGAAAAAAATTGAATAGCATAGCAGAGAACTATGGGGTTGAGTTCAAGAGGAACACTGTAACCATCATTAGAGTCCCTGAAGAACAGAAAGGCATATGTGATGAAGAAACAATACTTTGAGAAATCCCTGATAAGTATTTCCCAAAAAATTTAGACATTGATATCTAAGAGACAGAAAGGGTCCCAGCAAAAAAAAAAAAAAAAAAAAAAAAAAAAACCAGGAAAACTCGAAGACATACTGTACTGAAAAAGACAAAATTCCAAATATAGGGCCGGAGCGATAGCATAGTGGTAGGGCATTTACCTTGCACGTGGCTGATCCAGGATGGACCTCAATTCGATCCCCAGTGTCCCATATGATCCCCTAAGCCAGTAGCGATTTCTGAGCACATAGCCAGGAGCAACCCCTGAGAGTCACTGGCTGTGGCCCAAAAACCCCCTCAAAAAATCCAAATATAGACAGAATAATAAAAATTGTTAGATCAATAAACATTTACAGGGGCCAAAGAGGTAGTACAGCAGGCAGGGCATTCACCTTGCATGCAGTGAAAATCATATGGTCCCTCATGCACTGCCAGAAGTAATTCCTGACTGCGGGGTCAGGAGCAATGATCCACGAGCACCACCAGGTATGGCCCAAAAACAAAGAGAGAGCTCATAAGGATGCACAACAGATCTATCAAATAAAACTCAATGAGCCAGAGTTGTATGAAGGGATAAAGTGCGAAAACTCAATGAAATGAACAACTCATCAAGGATCTTCTAACCAATTACATAGCCATTCAGATTTGAAGGATAGAAGGATACAGAGCTTAATGGACAGGTAATAGCTTCCTATCCCTCAAACCAGTTTTGGGAGAAGCATTCAAAGAGCCTCTTCAAAGAATGACTCAGAATGATCTTTCTCACACACACGATATAATCAAAACAATGATGGAACAAATGTCCAAAAGCAACAAAAACAAGGAACATGAGAATTGATTTTCAGTAGGAACCATATCCCTGGGGATGGGGAGTGAGCAGGAAAGTGTTCAATAGGGAGAAAATGAATGAGAGGGATGCAAGGATATGCACAGGGCCCGGAGAGATAGCACAGCGGCTATCTGGTTGGTTTGAATCCCGGTGTCCATTATGGTCCCCTATGCCTGCCAGGAGCTATTTCTGAGCAGACAGCCAGGAGTTACCCCTGAGCACTGCTGGCTGTGGCCCAAAAACAAACAAACAAACAAAAAAAAAAACCTACAGTACAGTTAACCAGTGTCAAGTTATTTTATAAAAAGTGTCTCAGGAGCTGGAGAGATAGCACAGTGGTAGGGTGTTTGCCTTGCATGCCACCAACCGGGTTCTCTAAGCCACACCAGGATTCACTCCTAAGTGCAGATACATGAATAAGCTTGGCACTGCTGTTGTAGCCAAAAAATTTAATCAAAAAACGAGGGGGGGTAGTATGGGGGGACTTTTTCACATGTCACAAAAAAATATTTGGTGGGATTGGGGCAGTGGCACAAGCGATAGGGCGTTTGCCTTGCACTCATTTTGATCCCCCAACGTCCCATATGGTCCCCCAAGTTAAGAGCGATTTCTGAGCCCATAGCCAGGAGTAACCCCTGAGCATCACCGGGTGTGGCCCAAAAACAAAAACAAAATAAAAATTGGTGGCTCAGCATTCTCCTGTTTTTCTCAACAAGAACTATTTGCCAAAATACACAGTGAACTTTTTGTTTTGTCTTTCTAAACATAGAGGCTGAGAATGGATTCTTGGAGCTCAGTTTAGTAACAGAAAGTCTATTTGCCATGCAAGAGGCTTTTATTCAGAGACGGCTAATTCCTAGGTTTCTAAGTGAAGGGTTACAAGAATGATCATTTTCTAAGAATTTAAATTTCTTTTGAATGTACTCCTATGCCAGGGACAGTGTTAGATGCAGTGTCTACTGCGGGAACAACACACAGCAAGATTTCCTCCTCTTGTCTACTTTCCAAGTGCAGAGCAGGTGCTTAAAAAAAAACAAACATAGGGGGCCCGGAGAGATAGCACAGCGGTGTTTGCCTTGCAAGCAGCCGATCCAGGACCAAAGGTGGTTGGTTTGAATCCCGGTGTCCCATATGGTCCCCCGTGCCTGCCAGGAGCTATTTCTGAGCAGATAGCCAGGAGTAACCCCTGAGCACTGCAGGGCGTGACCCCCCCCAAAAAAAAAACATAGGACCAAAGAACTAGTTCAAGGAATGAGGTGCTTGCCTTGCATGCAACCACCATCAGTTTAATCCCTGGTACGCCTTGGTCCTTCGAGCATGGTCAGGAGTAATAGCTGGGCACAGGGCCAAGAATAAATGAGTCTTGAGAAGTGCCAGGTGTGGGCCAATCCCTCCCCCAACGTAGAAACAAGAAAACATACATCTATAAATGATAGTCAATTTTAAACAGAGGTAAATAGAGTCTTTAGAAACAAACTAGTAGATATCAGAAAAATGACAAAATGGAATTTGGGATTGGAACTTAAGTGGGAGAATGACTTTAAATGAGGCTCAAGAGATCAGCAAGGCAGGACCTCACAGGACCTTACAGATCAGGGCAGGGAGTCTAGCTGACAACCTGGAAGCCACAGAAAGCTGTTGAAGGACAAAGTGATGAAAATCTATTTATAGAGATCGGAGGAAGGGTAAGGAGCAGCCATAAAAGCCAGGAGAGCCACTGAGAGGAAATTGTCATTTGCCTGTTTATTCTCAAACCCCTTCTTTATCTTCCCAAGCAAAACAAAGCATGGACCCCAAATTCTCTTATCCAATTGCTCTGTGTAATCTAAACCAATGGGAGGGAGTGGAGCAAATAACAAGCTGAAGTCAAAGAGAAGCCTTTGCTATCTCCCTGCTTTATGGGCTGTCACTAGAAATGTCCATTTTTGGTGTCAGCTACTGCCCGACTGTCCTGGACAGGCAAATAATCAGTCAGCCCCATTGTTAGGAAGGCTCTTTACTCCAGAATTCCTATTTCTACATGCCTTCACCAGACCTTTTTTTTTTTTTCCCCATTAAAAAAATAACACTCTCGCCAGGGAGATAGCATGGAGGTAAGGCATTTGCCTTTCATGCAGAAGGCGGGTGGTTCGAGTGCCAGTATCCCATATGGTGCCCCGTGCCTGCCAGAGGCGATTTCTAAGCACAGAGCCAGGAGGAACCTCTGAGCGCTGCCGGGTGTGACCCAAAAATAAATAAATAAATAAATAAATAAATAAATAAATAAATAAATAAATAATACTCCATATAATAAAAAAAGAATTGTTTGCCAAAGGATAAAAGTATCTATGTTTTTCCTGAACATTTTCTCTTAAGACGAAAACCTCAATAAAGTTATAACTAACACCTCAGTCTGTATCACCAAAACCAGAGCACTATTTTTTCCAAAAGAACATCAGAGCTATGTAAAACTATTGTTTATGCTCAAGGATTTCAAATAAAATGAGCTGTTTATTGAGCTGAGAGACAGTGAAAACAGCTACAGTATATTCCTGTGATGGCTAAAAACTCAGATTTAAGCCCCAAGCCCAAATATGCCATCCCAGCTACTATTGCATGTGACTGACCCATGTTTGATCCCCAGCACCCTACATGCTCCCCCAAGACCTACCAGGAGTAAGCAATGAGCACAGCTCAATATGGCCCCAAAAAATTGACATATGCTTTTAAAAAGATATGAACATATTTAAACAAATACATACATGTATGAACATATATATAAATATATTCCCTTACAGTTTTAGAATTGTGGGAAATTCCACAATGAAGGGCTCTGGAATCATGAGAGGATATTTGTCATAGTATTTGTGTAACTGCAATGGTGAGTCACCTTCTGTTTGCTTGCTTGAAGAAGAAAGGGGTACTAGGTACCAACTGACCTTTATTTCTAAAGAGCAGGACATACGTAGGTTTACCCTTCGAATCCAAACCTCCAATGACCATATATTTTTTCATGCTGATTGCCTCAAAACTCTAACTTATCCAAATGTAGATTTTAACCTCTAGTACTATATAGCCAATCCTTTGCAAATAGTTAATTCACTTGCCCTGTGCTCTTCTATACTATCCCCTGACCCATCTGTGACTGACCCAATCTATCTACCAGGCCATATTATAACTGATCAGCTAACTGTTCAGGATAAGAGATCTTATAACTTTATATTCTGAATTCGCTTTCAACTTATCACCAGACACCTGGGCTGTGGCTCAAAGGTAAAGTACAAACATTTTCTTAGTAAATTCATTTTCCAATCGCTGAGAAAACTATTTCACACTCTCTCCTCTCTACTCAAACTTCTAACATTTTCTGTAGTTAATCTAGCCCAATGGTATTCGACCCACAATGGGAATACAAATATAAAAAAGTTGCAAACCACTGTCCATCATAAATGTTCTTAGTTGCCAGTCCTCAGCTATTTTTCAAAAGGTTGAAAACACAGATTAGCTTGTGAAAACACTACAAATACATATATATACATATATACGTATATATACAGGTATATATATATATATGTATGTATACCTGTCATATATATGACAGTAAAAATACTGTCGTCTTTCTGTCCTTTGTTCTAGAAACTCTTGTCACTAATTTCCCTATGGCTTTCTCCTCTCCACTCAGATCAAATGTCATCTGTTCAGAAAGATTGTTTTGGTTTTTTGTGAGACCTAAGATCAAACCTAGGAACTTACACATCCAGGTTCCATCCCTAACATTCCATACGGTTTCCCATGCAGCAGCAGGGGTAAATGCTAAGTGCAGAACCAGAAGTAACTCGAGTGTTGCCTGGTATATGAGGAAGGGAAGAAGGGAAGAGGAAGGTGAAAAAGTAGGGGGAGGGGTCAGGAAAGCAATACAGGAAGGAAGACAGCAAGTAGGGCATTTGTCTCACATACCCCGGTTCAATTTTCAGCACCACATATGGTCCCCTAAGCCCTGAGCAGAGCCTGTGCTGCATATTGAGCAAAGTCTAAAGTCTGCAAAAAGGAAAAACATTATTAAGCTCTTCATCTTTTCACAAAATCTTTTTTTTTTTTTTTTTTTTTTTTTTGGTTTTGGGGCCACACCCGGCAGTGCTCAGGGTTTACTCCTGGCTGTCTGCTCAGAAATAGCTCCTGGCAGGCACGGGGGACCATATGGGACACCGGGATTCGAACCAACCACCTTTGGTCCTGGATCGGCTGCTTGCAAGGCAAACGCCGCTGTGCTATCTCTCCGGGCCCTTTTCACAAAATCTTAACCATCAAATAGTCTCCCTATTTAGGCGAGTTTTTACCACACTGTCTTTAGTTGGTAACACAGGACCACCTGCATGTGGGCAGGTGGAGATCCTAAATTCACCCCTGGTTCACACTGCAATCCCCTGCCAATTCACCACCATTGGTGACTGTGATCCCTATTAACAGAAAAGTTAAAGAGAACCAAGTTGGTAATCCAGTTAACTTCTCTCAGATTACGCATAGAGCATCAACCCCACTTTCATGATTCGATCTTCTTCCCAGGGACTAGGGATCTGGGAGCTACACTTTCCAAAATTCCTGCCAGGAAGACTTCGTCTTGATTCCCAGTTTCCTGAGAAGCACTGGGCAACGATCTGGAAGGCAAACAAACTAAAGAAGTATGACTTCTCCATTAGTAGCAACGACAGGCAGGTGACACATGAAGCTTCACGCACAGCTTTTGGGTGTCAAACATGGACGCCCACTCCGATGAGACCAACAACTGGAATCAACCGCAGCATATTTTCTATGATTTTTGCTCTTCCTGACTTCCTGGATGGAAGTGTTTCCCTTCCTTCCCTTTACTAAAGGCTCTAGCTCTTCTAATAGGTTTGTAAGCCTTTAATTGTCTGCACTAAATTCATAGCAGATTAAAATATTTAGGATGGTTTTGTTTTCCAGACTAAACTCCAACTAATACACATCCTGTTCTTTATAACCACTTATCGAAATCCACAACTTTATATTTGTTAATTTGGGGGCTTAATATCTGTCTCTTCTGCTAGATTATTCAACAAGTATAGGATCACATTTATTGCATTCACAATTGTAGTCCAAGCTTTATGTTTCAAAACAAATATCAGTTAAAAAGTAGTAGACTTTCACTCATTACATCAAACCTTAAATCTCCAACCATGAAGTTTTCTCTCTAGCCTGACAAATTCAACTCATTCTAACATAAAAGGCATACAATGTTCCAACAACTCCCTCCACCAGGGTCCTTCTCTCACCCTCCACCTTCTAAACCTCCTACCAGGATAAGCTCAGTTCTACAGACCAGTCTCAGGCTCTACTGACTTTAACCATTTGTTCTCCCTTACTATGTTTTTTTATATATATCCCACAAAAGAACAGCTTATATAAAAAAGGCAAAAAAAAAAAAAAAAAAAAAAAAAACTAGGGGCCGGAGCTGTGGAGCAAGTGGTAAATCATCTGTCTTGCACGCAGCTAATCTAGGACGAATCACGGTTCAATCCCCGACGTTCCATTTGATCCCCTAAGCCAGGGGCGATTTCTGAGTGCAGAGCCAGGAGTAACCCCTGAGCATCACCAGGTGTGGCCGAAAAACAAACAGACAACAAAAAAAGACAAAAACAAAAACAAAAAAACTTAGAATAGTGGTCATCTATCTGGATAGAAACAAATATAACCAAGGAGAGACATAATTACTGGCAATATCTAGTTATCCATCTAAATGGCAAATACAGTTGTTGGACTTACTATTTATCAGCCCAAACTTTTTGTATAAACAAAAAAAGTTTAAAAATTCAAACTCTACTTTCGAACTTGGGAAACAGGACAACTCTGTGAAAGTGCCTGACCATTCCCCCACCGAGAAGACAGACAGAAAAGGTTTGTGGAAAGAGAATTAGTAGCTGGCGATTTAGAAGCAGATGTTTGTTGTCCATTAGACCTAACTAAATCCAGGTGGAGCCCTTTACCATTTTGTTACCTTAGGCACGTTAGGCTTAAGTTTCTAAGCTTCAATTCCCACACCCATAAAAAGTAGGTATATACAGTACCTACCAATTAGAGTTATTATAAAGATTAAATGAGATAATGGATAAACAGCTATGCCTGGGACTCCAGTAAGCATTTCTGGAGAAGTAGCAGTATTTTGCAAACGAGGAAGGAAGCTCAGAGTGGCAGAGCACCTACCCTGATGGAAGAAGGCCCTGGGTCTGTTCAACAGCACCAGAGTGTGCCTCCCAACACCTGGTGTGACCCTCCACAATTACCAACCCCAAAATTACTTTCTTCTCTATTCAAAGGCCCTTTCTGACCCACTTCATTGGAAAGATTGTTTGAAACTGAAAGATAGGAAGATCATATTCAGAGATAAAACTGTAAAATCCATTCAATTTGTGGAACATACCACTTACCAAAAATATATATAATACTTTTCCAGGGGCCGGGTGGTGGCGCTGAAGGTAAGGTGCCTGCCTTGCCTGCGCTAGCCTTGGACAGACCGCGGTTCGATCCCCCGGTGTCCCATATGGTCCCCCAAGCCAGGAGCAACTTCTGAGCACATAGCCAGGAGTAACCCCTGAGCGTTACCGGGTGTGGCCCAAAAATCCAAAAAAAAAAAAAAAAAAAAAAAAAAAAAAATATATATATATATATATATATATATACTTTTCCTAAGGACAACCAAAGACGTATGTTAAATACACACCTACTTCTTCAACATTACAATTTTCATTAAGAACAGCCTATTATTAAATAGATGTATTATGGAACTCATAATATTTTCCATATAATTCTTTATATTCAACCCGAAGCAGGGATAAAAATCAATCATAAGTTAAAGCAAATTGGTCTTGTCTACAAGATCATCAGAAGGTCCAGAAAGAAATTAGTCTGTTCAAATATTCTGCAGAATTTTTGTATCCTATCCCAACCACCCCCACCCTCTGTCTTCCTTGCTGATGTTACTTACTCCTTGCAGGGCAGGGGTCCTGCACCAACCTGGCTGTGATGTTCCTATATTTAAGCTGTGCTGACTACAACCTTAGCCTTCATGCTCATCAACATTGAACACTTGGCCTGTGGTTCTTGCACACTTCCTCACCAGGGGGGCCAGAGGGACAGCAGGCAGGTAAGGCGTTTGCCTTACATGCAGAAGGACTGTGGCTCGAGTCCTGGCAACCCATATGGTCCCCTGAGCCTGCCAGGAGCGATTTCTGAGTGTAGAGCCAGGATTGGCCCTGAGTGCTGCCAGGTGTGACCCAAAAACAAAACAAAACAAAATAACCACTTCCTCACTAGGGGATATACTCTTTAGACATAGCTATCGGTACAGAGTTCACACAAATGCTCACCAAAGGTCATACTTCTGGTAGTACTGCTCACACATAGTTTTCCCCACATTAGTGGTACTTGCCACAGAGTCTGCACACTAGAGTTGTGGTGTTTACACGCACAACTACAATGTTGCCTTTGTTTGCCTATGGCATCACAGAGCCACATCAAAGCTGCCAGTTCCTACAGCAAAGCTGCTGGGTTCACGCTCATTATATGTGGTAGCACCATAAGTTGTACTTCTGAGCTATTCGTCCAAGCCCCATGAGTTTGGGGTCTTGGTTGTTATTTGTTGCAAATCAGCCCTTGATGGGGTTGACTGATGGAGGGATGGAGGATAAGGTCTTTCCCCTTCAGCTCAGAGCACGCGTCTGCCACCCTGTTCAGCCGGCAGTTCTGAGGGGAAGCAGTGGGTAAAAGGCTAGCAGACAGTCAGGCTTGTGAAAATATTAGCTTTATTTGGAGAACAAGACTGAAGCCAAGAGCCTCAGCATCAGTTCCAGCCAAAAAGCCTCCCCCCCCCCTTCCATGACCCTTGCTTTATCCCCCAGAATCAGGTACCACCCTAGGGTGAGAGAATGCCAGGTCACACCCTAGGGTAGGGCACAATCACCGATCAGGGTAGGGTCAGTAACATAATAATCCTCTAAAATATTTACATACACAACAGTTATTGTTTCTTCTTCCCTTAGCCATCTAAGCTATAAACTATAAAACTGGCCTAAATTCTCCTCCAAAAGTATAAAGCATTCAAGAAATATCCCAAGAGGGATAAACTATGTTAAAAAGAAATAATAGATCAGTCTAAAAACCTTAAGCCAGTGAAAGAAAGATGTGTTAGAATCCAGAACTGTGCAGGAGTAATGTGCATTTACTAGAAATTCAAAAAATCATGTCACAGATTGTTTTTACTTATTTTTATACTTTTTACACTTATTACCAGAGAACTGCTCCCCCACTCACCTTCCAGAATGTAGTTACACTTAAATTACGTTTCCAATCCAAAAATGCATTGTTAATAACTCAAGAAGCATATAAAAACCATTTCCCTGATCCATTTCATCATTTTAAATGTTTACTATAAATATGAGAACCAGCCATTAACTAATTATTAAAACAGAAACTCTGAAAATAAAATAAAATAAACAATGGGCATCCAGATAGAAAAGAAAGAAAGTTCTCACTATTTGTGGATTACATGATATTCTATTTAGAAAATCCTAAAGAGTCTGCCAAAAAAGCCTCATAAGTAGGTTTATAAAGTGACAGGTCACAAGCAATAGGTTTGTAAAGTGGCAGATTACAAAGTTAATACAGAAAAGTCATGGCTTTCCTATATGCAACTAATAAAAGAGAAGAGAAAAAACATTTAGAGGAAAAAATTTAAAAAACAATCACAATTGTGCTTCAGAAAATCAAGTACCTCAGAATCAACTTAACAAAAGAGGTGAAAGACATTTACAAAGAAATTATAAAACACTACTTCAGGGCCCGGAGAAATAGCACAGTGGTGTTTGCCTTGCAAGCAGCCAATCCAGGACCAAAGGTGGTTGGTTCGAATCCCGGTGTCCCATAGGGTCCCCCATGCCTGCCAGGAGCTATTTCTGAGCAGACAGCCAGGAGTAACCCCTGAGCACCGCTGGGTGTGGCCCCCAAAAAAAAAAAAACACTACTTCAAGAAAAAACAAAGAGGGTGGGAGAGAAATTCATATCTCACACACACACACACACACACACACACAAATAGCTAAAGCAATCCCTGGAGAAAAGAAGATAGGAAGCATATTCCCCAAATTCAAGTTTACTACAAAGTAATAGTAATCAAAACAGCATAATACTGAAATAAAGACAGACCCCCTCAGGTCAATGAAATAGAGTGAGATATCTTGAAATCGACCCTCAGGTGTATGATCAATTAATCCTTAATAAAGAAGAAAAAAATGACAGGGAACATGTGTTGCTGGGAAAACTGATATGCTCATGGAAAAGAAAAAGAGCAACTCAGACCTCTTTATAATTCCATGCATAAAATTCAAATCAAAATGGATAAGAGGGCTGGCTACACATCAGAATCCTTTAGGTACAGAGGAAAATGTAAATAGATCTCTCCAGGACACTGAAGCTAAAGGCTTCTTTAAGGGTAAAACACCACTGATGAAGCAAGTGGAAGCAAAGAAGGAAACAATGAACAAGATACAAAGACAGCCTGTGGACTGGGAGAAGTTATTTACTCATCCACTATGAATAGGGGTCTAATTTCCAAGAAGAAATTATATAAGAACAAAAAAAATTTCTATCCCATCAAAAAAATGAGAAGAGATGAAAAGAGTCTTCCTCAGAGAAGAAATGTGAATAGTGAAAAGGCACATGAAAAAATTCTCTTATCACTAAATCCTTAGGGTGATGCAAATCAAAGCAACAATGAGATAATCTCACACTACAGAGGCTGGCACACAATAAAAATGAAATTAACTAGTGCTGATATGGATGCAGGGAAAAACAGACTCTCATTCATTGCTGGTAGGAATGTCAGCTAGTCCAGCCTTCCCGGAAAACCATGTGGTCATTCCTCAGAAAAATCTAAGAATTGACCCAGCGATTCCACTGCTTGGAATATATACCACAAGGGCCCAAAAATAAAAGGGAGAAAATACAATCAGACCCCTAACTTCCCGGTAACACTCTTCATTCACAATAGCCTAAATCTGGAAGCCAAGTGAGTGTTCAAGAATAGATGACTGGAAGATGGTTCATATGGTGCATATACAATGGACAACTACTTGGCCATAAAAAAAAGATGAAGTCATACAGTTTGCTGCTACTTGGAGGGATCTAAAGAGTATTATGAGGAGTGAAGTTAGTCAGTGGGATAGAGATTGACGGAATCATCTCTCTCATATGTGGGCCATAAGGAAATATAAAAGTATAATAATGAATACCCAAAGACAATGGAAACAAAGTACATGAGAACCAGTATTCAGTAGAAAACAAGTCCCTTGAAGGGTCTGGATTATAAAAGTGAGAGGATGGGGGAAAGGTGGAGAAAAGGTGGTGGATGAAAGCATCACCAGGTAAAAGAAGTGGTGCTGAAAGGTGGTAAAGTGTCATGTATGGGGCCCTATTGTAAACCAAAGTGCAAAACTTTGTATTAAAAAAGAGTGAGCTCCCTGGTGATGCCCGCCCCCCACCCCCAGACTCCAGTTTTCCTAGCCAGTCCAGCCTGGCTGTTTTCTGTCCTGTCAACGTCCCCTTTCACAACTTTGTGTGTGTGTGTGTGTGTGTGTGTGTGTGTGTGTGTGTGTGTGTGTGTGTGTGTGTGTGTGTGTGGTTTTGGGGTCACACCCAGCGGTGCTCAGGGGATATTCCTGGCTCCAGGCTCAGAAATTGCTCCTGGCAGGCACGGGGGTCCGTATGGGACGCCGGGATTTGAACCGATGACCTCCTGCATGAAAGGCAAACATCTTACCTCCATGCTATCTTTCCGGCCCCCCTTTCACAACTTCTAACCTTAGTGGTCTGGTTCCTACTTCTTGGTGGTCCCATCCCTGCCCTCTCACAAGATAGTTTTTACTTCTGTGGATTTAATAATAAATAAATAAATAAATAAATAAATAAATAAATAAATAAATAAATAAATAAATAAATAATAGATAAATAAAACACCAGTTTAAAAGGAGGGGGTGGGCAGAGAGATAGCATGGAGGTAAGGCATTTGCCTTGCATGCACAAGGATGGTAGTTCGAATCCCGGCATCCCACAGGGTCCCCCGAGCCTGCCAGGAGTGATTTCTGAGTGTAAAGCAAGGAGTAGCCCCTGAGCGCTGCCAGGTGTGACCACCACCCCCCCCCCAAGAAAAAAGAGTGAGCTGTAATCAGGGCCACAAATGCAGTTGCCATGTTTGAATCAGGCCAACTCCGTATTCTCAACCTTTTCTCCAACAAGATGTAAACTGAGCCATGAAAGTTTATGGCTACACCAGCCCACGCAGCACGAAGCTGGCCTCTCAGAAGGAGAGGGTAGGCCAAGCCCCACAGCCTACCAAAGCCACACTTGCTGCCTCCATCACCCAGAATCACTGTTTCCCCGATGGCCTGCGGGGATTCCGATCTAAGCACACTTCAGGTGTGCCTGTTGCTGGGCTGATCTGAACGGGGCCTTCTTCCAGCAGGCCCTGCAGCTGAGTGTGTATATATATATATATTATTACTGTAACTTTGAAGTTCTAAACAACTTCATTTGTTTAATTCTGTCATCCCTAAAGGAATACCCCAATAAAACAGACTGAACATCTAACAAGAGCTTACTTAACTTTCTGCCACTGTATTAATGACTTCATTGGTAATACAATAATTTTCACAAATGAGCTTGCAACTACACTTCTTTTTTTTCCTCTCCCATTTTATTTTTTATTTCCTTGTTTTTTCAATAACTTTATTTTCACTTATTTGGAAACAAATGTATTATGATTATGTCAACTACATAGTACATTTTCTTTAAATATTTTTTAAAGTGCCTGTTGTACAGAATGATGAGTTCCAACTATCACTTTCATAGTAGACCCTTCTCTACTCTAACAGCACTCTTCGTTCTTTGTGGCTAGCTTCCTGCCATGAACTGGTCCTCCTAATCCTCATCTCTATTGTCTCTGAATACCATCCCCACACATCTTTTATTTTCCTTAGAACTGGGTGCTGAAAAGAGATAAGGTGACATGCATGGCACCCCTTCATTAACAGTAGTGTGAACCATTTGGGGTGGGGGAGAGAGGAGAGAGAAAGGAGAGAGAAGAGAGAAAGGAGAGAGAGAGAGAGGTAAAATGCCTGCCCCAGAGGCAGGCGAGAGAGGGTGGGAGGGAAGGAAGAGGGTGTCAGGGAGGGTAAGAGGGAAACTGTTGACAGTGGTGGTGGGAAATGTGCACTGGTGAAGGTTGCTGTACATTGTGACTGTGATTCAATCATGAATAACTTTATCTGTGGAAAAAAAACTGTATTATGAACTATCTTGTAACCACAGTACTTAAAAATTTTTAAGTGCCTATTGTAGAAGCAGACTCATGGGAAGCAACTGAGAGTGTTGAGGTAGGGACATTGGTGGAGAAGTGGACAGTGAAGGGATTGGTGCTGAAACACTGTAAGCATGAGAAAACCCAATCATGAACGACTTTGCAATTTCACAGTGACTGTATTTTTTAAATCATTTTTTTAATTTCCCACTTCTTAAAAAATAAGCATGCTTGTATACTTAGAGTGGGTGGGTGGGTGGGTGGGTGGGTGGATGGATGGATGGATGGATGGATATATATGTCTGGGATCATACTTCAAAGAGCAGGAGTACTTCCTGCTGCTCAAGATTGAAAGGCTTCTCCTGGCAGTCCTCAGAAACCATTTAATGTCAGAGATAGGAACCCAGGCCTCCCACATGTAAAATATGTTCTCCTTTGAGCAATTTCTTCAGTTCATTAAAGACTATTTATTCTCAATTATTGTTTCAAATTTCAACTACAACATTGAAGTTCTAAGAAATAATATACCCAATACATTTTGGTTCTAGAGTTTATTTTATTACTCAAAAAATCTGAATTTATATTTTAAATGGCATTAACTATTCAGTTATTATTTGTACTCTATCTGAAAGTTCCTCCAAAAGATTCTGAGAAACAAGAAAACAAGATGCGAAATGAAAAAGAAATGGGGATGGAATCCTGACATCAAATAAATAATTTCTTGGCACATTTTACGAAACAAATATCAAAAGGTCCAGAGAGATATAGCTCAGCAGCTAAGCCTTGCACATGGAATTCAATCCCTGGCACCCCCTATATATGGTCCCCCAAGCAAGGGAGTGAGCCCTGAGTGGGATCACTCAGGGTAACCCTTTAGCACTGCCTGGTGTGGTCCAAAACCCAAATATTATTCTTATTGTTGTTGTTAATAATAATGTATAACACATATTGGCCAGAGAGAAAGTACAGTGAATAAGGTGCTAGCCTTACGCGAGGCCCACTGGCTTCCATAAGGTCCTCAGAGTTCACCAGGAGTGATTCTGAAGGCAGTGCCAGGAGTAACCCTTGAGTACTGCAAGGTGTGGCCCTAAAACAAAACAAACAACCCCCCCCCATTTTTATCTGTTTAGCTTTCTTGCCACTGTCTGCTCCAGCAATAAATATGAGTGACACGGTATGATCTGGTTTATTATTATATTCCAAACTCTAGCCACAACCTTCTAACTTGCTACCTCTCAAATCTCGCATTACTTAGAACATACCCCTGACTTCATCCACAGCTACACTACTTTAACATTTTCTTTTTCTCTTAATTATAGTTTACTGCTAATAATAACAGCATTCATAACCAGCTTAGGCTTCAGTGCCCACTCTTTTACGATCCCTTACTAATTTGCGTATTTACTCATACATTAGCTGCATTGTTCCAACAAAAGAATCCAATCTTCTGAATTCCTTCTTCACCTAATCAGCAAAACCTCAAAAACAAGAACTACTCAGATATTCCTTCTTACCCTCACAGCCAAAGTCACCAAATCTTTGCAACTGACCTCCTAAATCTGTCCAAATTCTTCACTGTCTTCGGCTCAATTCTAATTCGAATAAAAAGACAATGAGCTTCACTATCTGATAAACAAGTGAGACACCATTAACAAACCATCAGTATTACTGCAGGCATAAGTAGAGTCCCAAATATGAGGAAGAACGTGCTGGTCAAGAACATATTCTTCCAAAAAAATTTATAACAGTAGTGTATCATTCAAGTATATAAATGTGTAATCTGTTTACACATTTCTATTTTTGAGCTTTACTATTACTGCAATAAATACTAGGCATAAACTCTTGGTCTTAAATATAGACAATCGTTTTCATACTACAGTAGTTCAACAAATATGTCACACCTCTAACAACTCTTGTAATAGTATAAAGACAGAATAATTAAGTGAGCTTTAAGTCCATTAAACATGTGAACAGTAAAGACTGTACTGTGTTTAGCTGACAAACCAATCATTTTCCACGCTGGGCAATGAGTCAAGAATCTCAAACTGTCACCAGCACCTGCCTTAAACATAAACCCAGACAGTAAACAATGACATTGAGAGATAAATCCATGTGGCTCTCTCCCTCTGGAGCTTAAGCAAAACTAGTTTACATGAAGCAAAACAGCTTATTAAATGACCATATCTAAGGCAGTTTTTTGTTTTGACATAAGCAATTTAATCATTTTCTTCCATCACTGTGGATCTAAAAGGTATGTTAAAATGTTATATTCTGCCAGGGGGATTAATAAGGATGTGTTAAAATATGCTTATATTAACACTGCTTCCTGGTCATTGTCATTCTAAATTGCAGTTAATGATAGGTTTGGAGAAATGTTTTGCTCAATGTATGTTCACCATAAATTCGATGAGTCTTCATTACTTGATGAGTTTAACTAAGTAGGAAATCAGATTATACAACATATTCGTAAACTGGAATTAAACCAAATGCAAGTTAAAGTCTGATAGTATTAAGATCGCTCTAACTTTACTAAACCACAGTGTAGGCAAGCATGCAAAATACATTATCTTCCCAAAAAATTCACTCAATACCCTCGTTTGTATCAATAAGATAAAAAACATGAAATAGATGCTCCGAGACATCTTGCAATATAAAGAGCCTGTGATTCTATAAAATTAACACAATTTAATGGAAAATAATAAGCCATTCATCACCTTTATCATTTACTTAAAATGACAGGAAATAGCTTAAGCTACAAAGTCTATGTGCAGGAGGCCCATATTCAATCCCCGCAGGGCTCTTGCATGGCACTAGCATCCCCTGAGCACTGCCAGAAGCAACCCCTGAGCAGAGAGAGAGAGAGAGAGAGAGAGAGAGAGAGAGAGAGAGGAGAGAGAGAGAGAGGAGAGAGAGAGAGAGAGAGAGAGAGAGAGAGAGAGAGAGAGAGAGAGAGAGAGAGAGAGAGAGAGAGATAGCCCAGGAGCATTGCTGAATACACCCCAAAGAACGAAAACAAAAACTTGGGCGGAGGGATAGTACAAAGAAACAAAGAAAAGGGCTCTTACCTAGCAGACAGGCAACCCAGGTTCAACCCTTGGGTTGAATTTATCAGGATGAGTTGTTTTCATTCTTGTATTTGTTTTTGAGGGAGAGAGTTTAAAAACATTAGGGACAGAGATAGTACAGAGGTTAGGTATTTAGGCACTGTAAAGCCCCACCAGGAGTAATTCCAGAGTTAGTAGTAAGCCCCTAAATGCAGTTCAAAACCACCCTCTACCAAAAATATAAATGTGGAAGTTGTTTGTGGGGAATGGGTTCTTGGTTTTGGGGGCCACATTCAGGGATGCTCAGGATTAATTCCTGGTTCTTTTTCAGAGAGACCATAAGGAATACCGCAGATGGAAACTGGAATGGCCATGTGCAAGGCAAGCACTTACCCACAATATTATCTGAGATCAGTAATAAAGATACCTGCTCATTTGAACATCAGTAATACGTTGACACTAGCATCAATAAAAACAGCAAATATATAACTCGAAGGCTATTTTTATTAACCATTTTTATTGAAGCATCCTGATTTACAATACTCTTAATCATACTTCTCAGACATCATCCCTTTGGGTATTTTTTTTTAACTTCACTAATTAAGTTTAATTGTAAAAAAGACCAAGGTCAATTTGCAAAGTTTCAAAGCTAAAATAGATCCAACAGAAAAAATCATCTGCTTTCTCATCTATTAAAATTAAGAACTGTACCAGTTGATTTATAAGGGTGGGATTTGGGTGGCTTGGGGAACTGGGCTTTAAAAAATATTAGGGACAAAGCTTTCCCTACAACCAGAGGCGACAACCAAACTTAACAATGTGTCTGTCAGGAAGACGAAGTGGGTGGGAGGAAATCTGGGGACACTGGTGGAGGGAAGGTCACAGGGTGGTGAGATTACTGCTGGAACACTGTATGCCTGAAACTTTACTATAAATAACTTTGTAAATCACAGTGCCTTAATAAAAAAATTGTTCCGAGTATAAAAATCTCTATTTTCCTTCTGCTCTCCTGGTGAACTTGCAAATCTGCTGTTGAATGACTGTGCCTCGACTGCCATCCCGAAAATGAATAATGCACCAGGTGAGAACACAAAGAATGACTCACCTGTGTGGAATCCATTATCCTTTGAAAAAAGCCCAAGTCTGATACTAGTGGGCACAATGTACTTTCTAAGGGACAAGAGAAGAATTTTTTTCCTTGTCCTGCTTTCCAGCTGTCCAAAGAATAGATCTCATACTGATCGTAATTTGACTCTTTTACAGAAATAAAGGAGGATAAAGTGTTACAAACAAGAACTGTTCCATACCATTGTACTGCTACATGTTCATTCAGACTTTAAAAATCAGGAAAAATAAGTTAAATTATTTTGACTAAAATCACAAGAGTATCTGCTGAAAGCATAAACATGAAAGGAAAAAAATGCCTTACATCTGTATTTTTATAACACATATAAAGACTTTCTGCTAAATACAATTATTGAAAGGCAATAGGTACAACTTTGATCCTAGTGTGTTAAAAGGTCTTCATGAAATCCTGCGTTTCTGGAATTTATGAGGAAAATGGGCAGTTTTATACTTTGTTGCAGTAAACTAATGAAGTTTTTACATAGCTTTATTTTTAATAGAAGTAAATATTAAAATTTCATATTTCTGGGCCCAGAGAGATAGCACAGTGGTGTTTGCCTTGCAAGCAGCCGATCCAGGACCAAAGGTGGTTGGTTCGAATCCCGGTGTCCCATAGGGTCCCCCGTGCCTGCCAGGAGCTATTTCTGAGCAGACAGCCAGGAGTAACCCCTGAGCACCACTGGGTGTGGCCCAAAAACCAAAAAAAAAATTTTTTTTTCATATTTCTTACATTTCTTCCATAAGAGAAAAATAAATGCAAAATGAAGGCAAAGGAGGGGTGGGAGAGAGAGCTCAATGGTAGGGGCAATTTCTGAGCGCAGAGCATGGAGTAACTCCTGAGTGCTTCTGGGTATGAACTCCCCCCCAAATAAAAATGAAGACAAAGGTGCTGGAGAGATAATAAAGTGAAGGGAGCTTGCTGGCCTGGGTTTGATTCCTAGCACCCCATCAGGTATACTGAGACCAGCCAGGAGTGACCCTGGAGCACAAAGAAAGTAGTAAACCTTAACCATCACTGGTTATGGCCCAAAACCAATAAAATAATTAAATAATTTTTCAGAAAGTAAAGAAAGGCCTGCCACTAGCTGAAAACAAGGTCAAATGCACAGTTAATGAGAACTAGTTGGTATGCTTTGCATACTAAAGGCCCAGACTCAATACCCAGTACCAAATAGTGCCCTGAGCCAGAAGTAGCTCCATAGAGCCCAGAAACAAGCATACTAATACATTAATGTACATTAATCATTTGACATACACCTAATTGCACAGAAATTATCTCCAAGGAGCTAGAGACGTAGCACAGCGGTAGGGCATTTGCCTTCAGTATAGACCTAGTTCGAATCCTGACATCCCATATGATCCACCCCCACCTCACCCCCACCTACCCCATTCCCGAGCCTGCCAGGAGCAATTTCTGAGTGCAGAGCCTGGAGTAACCCCTGAGCACTGGGTGTGACCCAAAAACAAAACAATTATTTCCTAATTTAATCTTTCAAGTTCTAGTTTCTGTAATGCTTTATCTTCTTCCTATCCAAACTGACATTAATTTTCTAGACTTAAGATCTAACTAAAGGACATATCTTGGGCCAGCACAGCAGGTAGGCACATGGCCATCACAGGTTCCATTCCTGACATACCATATCGTCCCCGAGCACTGCCAAGAGTAATTCCTGAGTTGCAGAGCCACGAGAGTTGCCAGGAGGCCCAAAACAAACAACTAAATAAAAGAATATACCCACATTATAAAATATTTCCAGTAGAAAATAAAAACTAATAATGTAGAAAAGACTCAGAAATTTGAATCATAGACTAACTTCTGCATCATTCATTTTTTAATCCTTTCAATCATAGAATGATTAAAAATCTGTTCTCAAAAGGTGTTTAGAAGATAACATGTGTAAAATTTGGTGACACCAGAATACATAAACTAAGACTATACACCAAAATTATTTACAGCCTTTTCAGTTAGATTGTTGTACAACTGCTGATGCTACAACCTGCTATTATTTGAATTATGCTTTTAAGATGGCTCAATAAACATGTCATAACAATAATTTTTTATTTTATTTAAATCTTTCATAACTAAAATTACATGTCTAAAAGATAGAAACCTTCTGGGAGAGCTAAAGGGTAAACATCACCTCTCATTCAACTTTGTATGATCAACATGTAGGCCTAGGAAACTGCTAGAAGAACTTTAAGTTTGAAATAAGAAATGTTCTACAATGAGACTACAGACTGGAAAAGGAAAGCACCACTGGAGAAGGAAACTAAGTCCCAGAGAATACATGAATAGATTGTTCTGTGACTTACCACCAAATTTCTAAAGCAGATAACAAGGGGGTAAAAGATTAGAAAATAAATAAAGAGCCTGGAAAGATAGCACAGCGGCGTTTGCCTTGCAAGCAGCCAATCCAGGACCAAAGGTGGTTGGTTCGAATCCCGGTGTCCCATATGGTCCCCCATACCTGCCAGGAGCTATTTCTGAGCAGACAGCCAGGAGTGACCCCTGAGCACTGCTGGGTGTGACCCAAACCCACAAGAAGAAGAAGAAGAAGAAGAAGAAAGAAGGAGGAGGAGGAGGAGGAGGAGGAGGAGGAGGAGGAGGAGGAGGAGGAGGAGGAGGAGAAGAAGAAGAAAATAAATTAAATTAAACCAAAATGAAGTTGAAGTTAGTATCCCATATTTTTCAGATATAATCTAGGAATAACATGAGTGGAATTCAAGGAAGTAAAATTCAAAGCTCGTGGCTGCTATCTGGCTCAAATGCTTGGGAATATTCTATAATTTTCAAGGGCCAAGAGATAGCATGTGACCAACCCAGGTTCAATTCCCAACACTCCAATATGTCCCCCAGCTCCGCCAGCAGCGATTCCTGAGTGCAAAACCAGCTGTAAGCTCTGAGTACCGACACCGTTGCCCATAAACAAAAGAAAAAATGTTTTCAAAATACAATGTAGTGTACATTTACAAATGTAAGTCACTATCTCAACATAGTGGCCACCCCAAAAAATGTCAAACGTTCTATCATACATATGTGGATAATAAAAGGGAAAATGCACTGAAATACTTCAAAATCTGGTCTTGTCTTTAGATAAAATTGACATATTGATTTGAACAAAGTCTAGAAATTGATATAACTTGGAACCAAAACAAGAAACTGATAAAAGCACTATAATAATTGAAAAATCCATGTTTATTTCCATCTTATAGGCAACAGTTCCTCCATATTTCACAAAAGAAAATATGTTCTAGCTTCAAACAGAAAATTTTTAGACTCATGAGATGCTTATTAAACTTAATGTTGTATGTTTGAACAATGTTGGCATTAACAGAAAGCTGCATGACTTCTTAAACTAGTCCAAAAACTTGATCTCTCAATGAAATCTGAGAGTGAGTCAATTAGGAATTCACAGCTGATGACATTTTAAAATCAAGTTCTCGTCCAAGTTAAATAGCTTTAAACTAATGTTTTGAACAAGTCGAACTAAACTGAAGAAAAACTACAACGTAGTTCTTAAAATGCTGGTTGGCAATACAAAAAGTACAACTGACTTTGTCCCCAATCTCAAGGACATAAACATTTCAAACGGCAATTATAAAGAAAATAGAATATAATATGCTTTTATAGATCATTAAATTCCCCCAAAGAATACAACGTGAGGCCACAGATGTGATGCATCAAAAAGGTCCACGAATGACACCTTACTAACCCAAACAACATTTTCCCAGTAACACTAAAATTGAACACTTGTTTTCCTTTCATTTTAAAGTCTCCATTTGGAAAAATTCCTACACTGACATCAAGATTTTTCCAACCTCTTGTTTAACTGTTAAATGGGCCATCCATAGACATTGTGAAATATAAAAATATACTAAAACATTCAAACCTCTTTAAAATTGGGGAGTCAATGAATTCAAGTGCTTTATAATTCCAGAATTTCATGTTAGAGAAGGCATATTCCAAGAGAGAGACATCTCTTTTCAGACTAATTGTAGTATACTCAAAAATACAAAAATTGTAATATATTTTGGCACCACATCTAGCTGTGCTCAGAGGCTTATTTTACTCCTGGCAGAGCTCAGGGAACCATGTAGAGAACAAGATTGAACCGTAGGATTCTTGCAAGGCAAGTAACTCATCTATTGTACTATCTCTGACCCACCCCAAATTCCAAAAAACAATTTTTGTAACTCTTCCTATCCAACCAAACATGCATGTTGGTGTGTGCTAGCTGAATATGATCTTATATCAAAATGTTCTTTTTGTTTGTTTTGGGGCCACACATCTGGCAGCACTCAGGGATTACTCCTGGCTCTGTGCTCTTTGGCCCTGACAGTGGCCAAAGCAATGGCTCAGCGGTAGGGCGTTTGCCTTTCACAGGGTTGACCCAGGATGGACGGTGGTTTGATCCCCCAGCGTCCCATTTGGTCCCCCAAGCCAGGAGTGATTTCTGAAAGCATAGCCAGGAGTAAACCCTGAGTGTCACCAGGTATGGCCCAAAAATTAAAAAATTTAAAAATCACCCTTGGCAGGCTCAGGGAACCATATTAGATGCCAGAAATTGAACCTGGGTCCGCTGCATGCCAGGCAAACACCCTATCTGCTGTGCTATCTCTCCAGCCCCAATTTAAAATGTTGGATTAAGATAGAGATTTATATTTTAAACAGATTCCTATAACATGTTTTATGAAAAACAATAAGGCAGTCTTTCATGGCATACACCAACCAATTTTCTTTTTTTTTTTTTTTTTTTGGTTTTTGGGCCACACCCAGTAACGCTCAGGGGTTACTCCTGGCTATGTGCTCAGAAGTTGCTCCTGGCTTGGGGGACCATATGGGACACCGGGGGATCGAACCGCGGTCCGTCCAAGGTTAGCGCAGGCAAGGCAGGCACCTTACCTCTCGCGCCACTGCCCGGCCCCACACCAACCAATTTTCTATTAAAAAACTAACAAATCAGGCCCAGAGAGATAGCACAGCGGTGTTTGCCTTGCAAGCAGCCGATCCAGGACCAAAGGTGGTTGGTTCGAATCCCTGTGTCCCATATGGTCCCCCGTGCCTGCCAGGAGCTATTTCTGAGCAGACAGCTAGGAGTAACCCCTGAGCACCCCCGGGTGTAGCCCAAAAACAAAAAACAAAAAACAAAAAACAAAAAAAAACACTAACAAATCACAATTTAAATTTCACTTTACCCAAAAAAAGAACAAGTATAAGTTTTGCTAGCAGTAATTACACAATGGCATTACATTACATTATATACATGTTTACTATATAAGTTCATTTTTGGCAAAAAGAAATAATTTTAAAAGCACCACATATCATCTGCCTGTCCTCAGTTACCTCCAGAATAAGCAAAAATGGGAGATGTCACTTAGCTATTTTGTTTTCAGCTGCACTGAGTTCCAAAACCGGAACTAAAAGTATATCTTTTCAAAATGGTATCAAAACATAAGTAAATAATTCCTGGGCCATTCAGCTAAAGAAACAATAATTTATTCATAATCACAATTTCTAGTCTTATCAAAGCCTAATTCTTTAACTACTTACGATTAAACACAAACTCAGAATGTAAATTCTACATAAAATTCAACTCCAGGGCTGGAGAGATAATCTATTCTAGCAGGTAAGGCCGTGCCTTGCACACAGCAATCCGCTTTTGATCAGCAGCACCATCTGTGGTCCTGCAAACCTCACCAGGAATGATCCTTGAGCACAACCAGTTGTGCCCCAAAAACATTAATTCCACACGTGCTTGGTGACAGGACAATAAGTTGAGGGGCATGCTTTGCAGGCAGGAACCTTGCTTTTCAAACCCCAGTATAAGATTGCACTGCCAGGAATAATCCCAAAACACTGAGCCAGTTAGGAGCAGCCTGAGTAGCTAGAATGAACACCAGATGTGGCCCCCAAAACAAAAACAAAATAAAGAAGAAATGGATTCAATTTCACTCGAGTTATCACTTATAAAAACAAATCTATAAACAAATTGTTTTTATAAATTTCCTTCTCATGCTATTTTGTGCATTATTGTAAAATTAAATCAAAGCCCAAGACAATGGTCGGGAAGCTACCAGGTTCTTAATAAAAAATATTTAAAACCTTCCATGATACTGTTTGCCTACAATTACAGTAAACAATGTTCCATTACCTAACTTCTGAATCAAAGTAGCTTACAGGTTCCTAAACTAAAAAATAATTCTTTCTCTACATAATGGCAATTGCTTATCTAAAAGAGGCCCCAGAAATCTCTCTCCATCGCCTTTTTAAAATCACAAACATGCCAGAGAAAGAGAACTTGGGTTGAGGCTCTTGTCTTGCATACAGCTGACCTGGGTTCAATCCCCATGGCCGCACATGGTTCCTAACACATCACCTAGTGTGTTCTAAAAACAAAAATAAATAACAAAATTACAAATAGCATACAAATTTTGGTGATGTTTTTTGTTTTAATACCAGTAAAGTGATAGATTATCTACTGTTGTATAGGGAAGTAAAACCAAAGTGAGCACCTGAAAACAATTACTAGCATGCATTATCATCTGTACTCTCTGGGTGTCAAGAACAACATAGCAACTAATTTGCTGAGATGTCACCTGGGGCTGCAGTCATCTGAAGATGTGACTGGCGCTGGGTACCCTACTTCTAAGACAATTTATTCTCAGAGCAGTTGGCAAGAAGCCTCAGTTTCTCCACACATGTGCTTTCCATACTGCCACTGACAACACACCATCCTTCCCAAGAGAAAGCAGCCTCTGAGAAAGTCACGAGCTTATTAGTATAAGCCTTGGAATAACAAAGCATCATTTCTGCTATATTCTATGGGTCACACAACCAACTCATCTCCTGTCCTCTCCTCTCCAGAGAGAATCAGCAAGGAGAACGGAGAGCAACTGAAAGAGAGGCAGAGGCAGAGAGAGCCAGAGGAGGAGCAGAGAAGTAGCTGCTTGAAAAGGCTTGGCATAGAGGACAGGAGAGGAGGTGTACATGGCAGTTGGGATCTGTGGAATAAAGCTGGCTGTCTCCTGGAACTTCATCTGACTGCTTTGTGAATCTCCCCACCCCTCACCATGCAACCTTTAGACCCGCCAGGCCTAGACGAGAAAGGCCTCACCAATCCCCTACCATCACTAGGACTCTTTAATTTATATTAAAACTCCCTGCACTACAACCCCCCCCCCCCGCAGTGCACCCCCCTAGACCTAACTCCACCCTCCTCCCCGGGACAGCTTCCCAAAGGGAAAGAAAGAAAGCAACTCTGTAAGAATCCTGACAAACAAAAGCAAAGAACTCGACCTCCAGGCCACAGACATTCAAGAACTGAGGACACCTCTCCAATACCACTTCAAGCAAACGTGGAAAATATCACCTCCCCCACCCACAGCTGAGCCTTCAGAAGACCAAACCTGAGAGAGCACAACCAAACCCAATTCCTGAACCGCTAGAACTGTGACGTTTGTTGCTTTAAGCCACTGTTTCTTCAGTCATGTGGTAAGTACCGAAAAATAAATAATGGTAGAGTAACATAATTTCTTGTAAAAACCTGTTGCTGAGTCTAAACAGTATACTCAATAAACAAACAAAAAAGAAAGAAGCATATTTTTTTCATAACAGCAGGTATCATCTAAGAAGTAAACCGGGCACAATTCAAAATAAAAAAAACGGGAAATTTTGTAATACATATGACAAAGAACTTTCCCTCTGTAAAGGATCCTTACAAATCAATAAAATAAGAGACAGACAGTTCTATAAGGGGCGGGGGGAGGATGAGCAAGGAACATTTATAAGCAGTTATAGATAAACATATACTCAGTAAGCAGTCTAAAAATAATTTTTCAACTCCAATATGCATATCCAATTACAAGATAACGTAATATATCTAACACACAGGCAAAACTTAGACAAGCAGCCGAGCACTCAACAACTGCTAGTGGGAATTTACTGCAATGCTGGGAACAGACTGTGAACATTCCAATTTCACCACCAGGTAACAAACCTGAGCCCTCTCCAACACCCCAGAACCTAACTCTCCTTCCTATCCATTACCACTAAAATCTAGACAAGATACAAAAGCAAACATCACTTAGAATGATGGCAAATACCAGATGGCAAAAATCAGAATCTACACAAGGAAATAAAGAGCATATTAAATGTGATTTTTTAAATGCTGGTGAATATGCAAATTGGCATTACATCCTTAAAAATGACTTTAAAAACCTTCCATAAATAGTGGCCAGGGCGGCTATTCCAAAAGAGGGGACAATAGAAGCTGGAGTGATAGGACACTGGGTAGGACATTTGCCTTATATATGTGCCCCCCTCCCCCCGCCCTGCATGGTTCAGCCCAGCAAAACCTGAGGGGTCCCCAAGCACCACCAGATGATGCACCCTCTCATTGGATAAAAAGAATAAGTCTGAAATTTTATTCATTTACTGAAGATTTTGAAAAGTTGTTTTTCAAAAAGATAGCATACAGAGGGGCAGCAGATAAGGTGCTTGCTTTATGTATGGGCCCACCCAGGGTTGACCCTCAGCACCCATATGGTCCCTCCGCGCCCCCAGGAATGACCCCTGAGTACCACAAGATGTGACCACCACCACCCCACATCAAAAACAGGAAAAAAAAAAATCCCGAGTTTTATTGACAAATTCTCAAATGGTCAAAAATTAGTATCAATATCATATAAAATTTCCCAGAGAATTTGGAAATAACTTCCTGTGATAAGCAATTTTTAAGAGCTCCTTGTGTTTATGCCTTTATTTTACTCTTAGGGAGAGAAATTGACTCTCTTTCTGGTACTTCCTTTTCTTTTTTGTTTTTTGTTTTTGAGTCACACCCAGCATCGCTCAGGGGTTACTCCTGGCTCTATGCTCAGAAATCGCTCCTGGGCGTCGGGGGACCATATGGGATGCCAGGATTTGAATCACTGTCCTTCTGCTTGCAAGGCAAGTGCCCTGCCTCCATGCTATCTCTCCAGACCTTGTACTTTCTTTTCTATTCTAAAGCCACATCCACTGGTGCTCAGACTGCTCTTTGCTTAGTGTTCAAGTTATAATGACTATTGTTCAACATCAAGGATGACAGAACTGACAGATATCACTTCCAAAATAAGATTATAAAAAATATATGGTTCCCCATCACCAAGAACCATCAGGGATGTGATCCCTGAACACTGAGCCAGGAGTAAGCCCTAAAAATTGCCCAGGGTGACCCAAATAATAGGATGATAGATATCCTTTAAAATTTCTAAAGCAAAACTTTCTATTTTTGTGGGATTAACCTTAAGAAAAACAGCTGCCCTGTTTGAAAGGGTTCTGGAAGAGCCTCAAGATAGAAAAACAACTTTCTTTTAAAACATTAATTTGGGAGGCCAGAGAGATAGCATGGAGGCCTACCTCCGTTTGCCTTGCATGCAGAAGGACGTGGATCGAATCCCAACATCTCATATGGTCCCCCAAGCCTGCCAGGAACAATTTCTGAGCATAGAGCCTGGAGTAACCCCTGAGCACTACCGAGTGTGATCCAAAAGCAAACAAACAAACAAACAAAGAAAAACATTAATTTGGGGCCAGAGCAATAACACGGCAGTAGGGCATTTGCCTTGCTTGCAGCTGACCCAGGATGGACAGTGTTTCAAATCCCGCGTCCCGTATAGTCCCGAAGTCTGCCAGGAGCAATTTCTGAGAGCCCTCAGGTGTGACCCAAAAAACAAAAAAATAAATAAATAAATAAAACATTAATTTGACTTTTAATAAATCTGTTAGGCCATAAAAAATAAAGAAAAGAAAAATAACTGCTATGACTAAAGGTAGGTCCCTAGGGAATAAACATCAAATCAGATATTTTCAGCCTGGCAAGTAACTCTAAAAGATCATCCCTCCTCAGTAAAGTCTATTAGGGTGACATAGCATCACCCCATATCCTGACCGTCACCTTGTGAGGGGCCTTGTGCTAGAGCTTCCAGCTAATACACTACTGAATTTCTAATTCACACAAATTGTGACATATTTTCAATCACTGAATTTTGAAACATTACAACCGAACAGGCAGCTAATATACCAGTGTGAATGTCTTTAAGAAACCAACAGTTCTGATATTAAAGTTAAGGAAGAGGGGCTGGAGTGATAACACAGCAGGCAGGGCATCTGCCTTCACACAGCCAATCCAGGTTCAATCCCAGCATCCCATTTGGTCCATGCAGTACCACCAGCAATGACCCCTGAGCACAGAGCCTAAACTAACTCCTGAGCATTGTCAGATGTGGCATCCAAACCAAAATTTGTTTAATTAAAAATTAAAATTTTCAAGGAAGAGAACCAGAAGATGGATCAGCAATTAAGACACAAGTCTTGGGGCCGGAGAGATAGCATGAAGGTAAAGGCGTTTGCCTTGCGTGCAGAAGATCGGTGGTTCGAATCCCAACATCCCATTCGGTCCCCCGAGTCTACCAGGAACAATTTCTGAGCACAGAGCTAGGAGGAAACCCTGAGCACTGCCTGGTGTGACCCAAAACCCAAAACCAAAAAAAAAAGCCACATGTCTTCCAGATGTAAGGCTGAGCTGACTCCCTGGAACTACCTGCAGGAGTTGAGCAAGATCCTGGCAACTGTGACATATGATATTCACATTGCAAAGCAATTTCCAATGAACAAGCAGATGTATGCAAGCATAATCCCCCGAAACCACTGCAACTAAAAATGTTCAAGCACTAAACCACAACTGCTGTGATCACCGTCCCTAAAATGTGTGACTCCTAGCAAACATCACAATTACAAGAGTGCCACACTTGGCACGTAGGTGTACAAGCACCACAGCAAAAAGTGGAGGATCCCAGCAAGCACTACTGTGAAATTAGCAAATTTAGTGATAAACGCCAGAATTTCATCCACTGACCACCAAACACAAGCCAAGAATGTCCATTTTCACCACAGCTTTAAGGCTAAATTAATGAATAACGAACATCAAAATTAAAATATACTCATTGCAAGAGATATAATTTGTTTACATGTAAAATCCCAAGGAATCTGTAAATAAACTAGAAAAACTGAAAAAGACTGTGGAAGTAGCTAATATACAAAATTAAATGATAATCATACTAGTAAAAAGCAGTTAGAAAGAGAACACAAACTAAAATAAGACAAAAATATAAAATATCTCTTTATTACTACATTATCAAAGACTTCTACATTGGAAATTACAAACAGAATGCTGAGTGAATTGAAGATTTAAATGAAAAGATACATTATGTTCATTGATTGGAGCATTCAATATAGTTAAGATGGCAAGTCTCTCCCAATTTAAAGCAATCCCAATCGATATCCCAACAGTCACTTTTATGAAAGTTGACAAACTAATTCTGAAATGTATAGAGAATAACCAAAGCAATTTTAAAAATAAACAAATTGGGGCTGGAGTGAGAACATAGCAGGTAGGGTGCTTGCCTTATAAACGGCTGACCCAGGTTCAATCCCCAGCATCCCATATGAGTCCCCCAAGCTCAACAGGAGTGATTCCTGAGTGCAGAGCCAGAAGTAACCTCTAAGTACCACTGGGTGTGGCAATAAATAAATAAATAAATAAATAGACAAAATTTTAAGATTTAAACTTTTTTTCTTAAATAAACAAAATTGAATGATTTATATTACCTGTTAGCAAAGCTTACATAAAGCTTCAGTCATTTAAAATTTTTGTACGGCACAGAATATTGGAGAACCTTGCCACAGCAATTAGGCAAGAGACACTAAGGGAATTGAAATTGAAAAACTGGGGGTCGGAGAGAGAATACAGTGGGTAGAGCACTTGCTACGCATACAGTCAGCCCAGGTTCAATCTACGGCACCCCTCTATCAGGAATAAGCTCTAATAGATGCAACTGGGTGTGAGCCCCTAGCCCAAGAAAAAGAAAATGAGTCAAATAATTATTATATAGTATTATTTGTTATTAATAAATGGTACGATACTTAGAAAACCCTAAACACTCAGTAAAATATGTACATATATAAACTCTGAGAACCCAAAAAAAAAACTGTACAGTAAAGTGGCAAGCTACAAACTCAGCAGATATTCTGGAATTCAATATGCAAGCAATGAAGTAGAAGACAGAATAATTTTTAAAAAATAGTAAAAAATACTATTATATTCACTGTTGTGCTCCCCCAGTATCAAGTAGCTAGGCATCAATGTAATAAAAGGGGTGAAAAAAAAAAGCTGTCATTATTTAAAAATAGGTAATACAAGGAAAAAAAACGCATTCCTACTCATGGATTGAAAGGGTTAACATAATTGGAATGACCATCTTGCCCAAAGCACTGTACAGATTCAGTGCAATTTCCATAAAATTCCCATGACGGGATTTTAAGGACACAGAACAAATGTTGTCAAATTTATATGAAGTAATAGATTCCCCAGATAATCAAGGTCTTTCTTTGACAAATTTTAAGCCATATGGTAAAGCTATAGTAATCAAGACGAATGGTATTGAAATAAAAATAAAGTCTTTTCAGAGAACACCAAAGTAGGCTCTCAGGTATATGGACGACTAATATTCAATAAAGGATCTAGATGAGGTGGACCACGAAAGTTTTCGACAAATGTTGCTGGAAAAACTGATTAGTCACACGCAAAAAATAAATAAAGAGCTTGTATCCCTATCTCATACTACACACAAAAGTTAATTCAAACTCAAGACCTTCCTATTAAACTCAAACCTCCAAATTAGAAGAAGAAAACTTAAACACAATTCTACATGATATTGACTCTAGAGGCATCTTTAATGACGCAATATAATGGCCAAGAAAACAGAAGCAAAAATAAACAAATGGGAATGTAAAAAAAAGGAGACGTTTTTTGCACAATTAAACAAAACAGAATAAAAACGAAACCCATTGAACTAAGAGAAAATATTTATTCACCACGTGTCTAACAAAGGGCTGATTCCAAGATATTATCTACTTACAAAATAGGGACTGGAGCAATAGCACAGAAGTATGACATTTGCCTTGCAAGCGGCTGACCCAAGAGGGGCCCGGTTCTTTCCCCGCATCCCATATGGTCCCTGGAGCCTGCCAGGGGCTATTTCTGAACACAGAATTAGGAGTAACCCCAGAGCGCCGCAGGGTGTACCCCCCCCCCCAAAAAAAATAGGAAGGTAGCAGAGAGACAGTTCAGGCATTAAGACCCTTAATGCACCCCCTCCCCCCAGTTCAAATCCCAGCATCACATAAGGTCCCTCCAGCACCGCCAGGGGTCACTCCTGAGTGCAAAGTCGGGAATAGCCCCCAAAGCCCATCTGGTGCAGCTCAAATCTCCCCTTACCCCAAAGACTAATAGTCGGAGCCAGAATGATAGTAGAAGGTAAAGCCCTGGCACTGCACTTTGCTCCAACAGCTGCCACCCTGGTTCAAAGACGTGGCATCACAGGTGGCTTCCAGAGCACCACTGGGAGTCATGCCTGAGCAAGGAACCAGGAATAGCCCTAAACATGCTCCCCTCCCCTCTCCTCTACTCCCCTCCCCTCTCTCTCTTCTCCCTTTCCCTTCTCCTCTCCTCTCTCTCTCCTCTCTCTTTTCCCTCTCTGTCTCTCCTCTCTCTGTGTGTCTCTCCTCTCCCTCTCTCTACACACAACACACACACACACACACACACACACATACACACACACACACTGAAAGAGCTAAGGAGACACATCCTCAAAGATGTACAGATGGCCAATAGAACACATGTAAAACGTGTTCTTGACTTATCTTAGAAATACAAACCAAAACATTGAGATTATCACCTATGAGACTGGCAAACACCAAAACGAGGAGAAACCTAAGTGCTGGCAGGGATGTGAGGAAAATGGAACCCTAATCCACTCTGAGGGATCTGAGGGTTCAGCTTCTAGGAATGACACTATAGAAACTTCTCCCCAAAAACTCGAGATTTCAGCTTCCATACGACAAGGAGATTCCACTTCTTGGCATCAATACTAAAAACGAAAACACTGTTTCAAAAGCATGTCTGCACTCCTATGCTCACAGCAGGACTATTCACAACAGCAGAAACTTGGAAACAATCCAATTGGCCAGCAGCTAGACATGATGGGAGATAGAGCAAAGGGCTGAAGAGCATACAGTGGCCCAGGTTCAAGCCCCAGCACCGTGAAGCCTCCCAAGCTTCACTTGCTATAACTTTTGTGGTGCTATGCACCACTCACAAGGCCCCAAAATAAATATATATATTTATTTATAAATATAACAAAAGTTGAACATGCGGATCCCTACCACAATATTCAGCCATTCCACTCAAACACAAACATCAAAGTTCATTCAGAGCAGCTATTCTGTAATAAGAAAATCCAACTGTAAATGAATAAGTTGCATTCACTAATTTATCTACCCAACACAAAACTAATAAAGAGTAATGAATCCCTGACCTAACAAAACAATAAATGAATGAAAGTAAAGCAAAATAAGGCTAAATGATTCCACACAAAATTATAGCAAAAGCAAACTACTTCGTGATCAACAAAATCATTTTCCTAGGGATGAGAGAAAAATAAAAAATCAGTGACAAAATTGTGTTCAAAAAAATGAGAGGGAGCGTGGCTGGAGAGAGTACAACAGGTAAGGATCTGTCTAGCCTTGGATGAAGCGGACTTAGATGCCCAGCATCACATAAGGTCCCCCAAACTCCACCAGAAGTGATCTCTGAGTGCAGAGCCAGGACTAAAAACACTAACCACAGCAAGATGTGGTCCAAAAATGTTTTTAACTGGAGACAGGGTAGGAGATCAAATGTTTTCTTATTATAATTTACTGGGATTATATATAAATACATCAAAATCATATATTTAAATGTATATATATTTAGGAAACATCAACTCGACCTCCAAAAGTCAAAAAATATTGGGCTTGAGTTGATACTATTAACCACTTCACCAAATTGTCTCTCAGAAAGTAAGCATAATCTAAAAACCAAACTCCCATCCAAAAAATGAGCAACTGAAAACATAGTATCAATAAAGAGAGGTTGTTTGAGGATTTTGTTTCATTTTGTTTTTTATTCTTGGTTTTGGTTCGTTTTTGATTTATGGGCCACACCCAGCACTGCTCTGGGCTACTCAGGCTCCATTCCTGGGATTGAACTCTGGTCCGCTGTACCAAGGCAAGCACGCCTAACCTGACCGACCTTTAATTAATATCTTGAAATGTAATAAAGTACACTGTTATTAGGTGACATTTTTTAAATAAATTATATAATTGAATCACCATGAGACAGATACACATCTAGTTTCAGTCATACAGGTGAAAACTATTTAATGTCTCCTTAATGCCTGAATGACTCTTAATAAAAGGACTATTTACTCTTTTTTTTTCTTTCTTTCTGTTTTGTTTCTGTTTTGAGGGCCACAGCTGGCGATGCTCCGGAAATATTCTTGACTCTGAGCTCAGAAATTACTCCTAACAATGTTCCATGAATCATTCTGGATGCTGAATATTAGAACCTGGGTGAGCTTGTATGCAAGGCGCTACCCACTGTGCTATCATTCTGACCTGGGCGTCAGTCTCTTTAGAAAGTTATGGTTGATAAGCCACATTTTAAAGATGAAAAATTATTACTCAAGTAAGTTTAAATATATTCCAAAGATTCATGGGAGCTTTATAATACACTCACTCAATATATATAATGCATATATAAAATAAATTATTACAATAGATGTTTCTGTATTATTCACATTATTAATTTCTTGCTTCTTAGAACTGTCTCTGGCAATCATTAATACTTAATACTTTTGAAGATTAATTTCAGAAAACAATCTATGCAATGACTGTAAAAAAAAATACGATTTCTAGTAGAAATGGTCTCAATAATAACAAACTGCCACAGTCAGAGTATACATTTAGTCCTGTATTTCGTCTTGGAAAATGTATTGAGTTTTTATCTGCTTTATGTATTTTGGGTTCACATTATTTGGTAATAAAATGGAAGCTTATATAATATAAAAATAAAAATGTTTTAACATTAAAAATTATTGAAAATGTATGATCAAAATGGATTAATTAGATCATGTAAGACATAGAAGAAACCATAAATGTATGTAAAACTAAAGTTTTTATTGATCAAAAGATGAAACCGGGCCCGGAGAGATAGCACAGCGGTGTTTGCCTTGCAAGCAGCCGATCCAGGACCAAAGGTGGTTGGTTCGAATCCCCGTGTCCCATATGGTCCCCCGTGCCTGCCAGGAGCTATTTCTGAGCAGACAGCCAGGAGTAACCCCTGAACAATGCCGGATGTGGCAAAAAAAAAAAAAAAAAAAGATTTAGGTCTCTTAATTCTTGGGGCCGGGAAGGTGGCGCTGGAGATAAGGTGTCTGCCTTGTAAGCGCTACCAAGGAACGGACCGCGGTTCGATCCCCCGGCGTCCCATATGGTCCCCCCAAGCCAGGGGCGATTTCTGAGCACATAGCCAGGAGTAACCCCTGAGCGTCAAACGGGTGTGGCCCAAAAACCAAAAAAAAAAAAAAAAAAAAAAAAAAAAAAAAAAAAAAAAAAAAAAAGATGAAACCAAACATTAAACCTTTGTGTTTTGGTCGTTACTGTCACTGGACTATGTAATTATTCTGCCTTCCATGTTACCTAGGGCCTCCTCACACATGCAAGGCAAGCACTTTATCAATAAGCTGCACCCTTGATCCAGTTTGTGCTTTTAAGGAAAGAAATTCTCAGGCCAGAATGATCGCACAGTGGGTAGGGTGCTTGCTTTTCTTGTATACGGCTACTCCAAATTGATACTGGCACCCCATATGGTCCATGAAGCTAGCCAAGAGTGAATTCCCTGAGCAAAGCAGCCAGAAGTCAGAAGTCAACCTTGAGATTGCCAGGTGTGACTCATCCCCAAAACTTAATTTATACTTCAGGCATTTGCCTTGCACAAGACGGACCAGGGTTCGATCCCCAGCACCCTATATGGTCCCGGAGCTTGCCAGGAGCAATTTCTGAGTGCAGAGCCAGGAGTAATTACCACCGGGTATGGCCCAAAAACCAAAAATAAATAGATATATATATACATATATATATACACACACATATATATAATAATAAAGGGGGTTAAATGCAGCTTGATGAGAGTGTCATTTGATGCATGTGAGAAGTAGCACATCTATCACTTACATAAAAAAAGTCAATTATGCATCTTTGACTGACAATATTGGGCTTTTTAAATATAAGTAATAAATATGCAGCTCAGCTTATTCCTTTTGTATAAAAATTATACATTAGAAATAGCTGACTCGGGTCAGAGAGGTGGCGCTAGAGGTAAGGCGCCTGCCTTGCTGGTGCTAGCCTAGGACGGACTGTGGCTCGATCCCCCGGCGTCCCATATGGTCCCCCAAGCCAGGAGCAATTTCTGAGCACAGAGCCAGGAGTGACCCCTGAGCGTCAAACGGGTGTGGCCAAAAATAAAAACAAAAGCAAAAAAGAAATAGCTGGCTCACATCTGTTTATTTGGGAGGAAAAATATTTGAAGAACCAGAGGTACATTGTAATGAGTGCCCTTTAAAAGCAAGGGATGGGAAACAGTAATGGCAGACCCAGATCTGATCCCGAAGCCCCTAATGGTCTCCAGAGGTTAAGAGTGATCCCTGCGCAAAGAGCCAGGAGCAAGCCCTGAGCACGGCCAACTAGTGTGCAAATAACAAAAAAAAAAAAAAAAAATGTTCCCAGTATCAAATAATATAAAAGTATACTTTAACTAGTCTGCACTTATAAGTCTCAAAAATATGTTTTGTCATATAATACTTCACAATCAATCCAATTGGCCCTTTGTTCGGGGAGGGGGTTTGATTTTTGGGCCATACCCTGCTGTGCTTAGGGGTTACTCCTAGCTCTGCACTCACAAAGAAATCAGTCCTACCAGGCTGGGGAACCGTATGAAATGCTCAGGATCGAACCCGGGTAGGCCACCTATAAGGCGAATACCCGACTCATTGTACTAATGCTCCGATCCATCTATTGCTTTTTTTTTTTTCCTTAACTCTTTTTGCCGTGAGGTTTCTGGTTCCTGATCTCACTTTTAGATTTATTTTTTTACCTAATTCCACTGAACTATGGCGAGTAAAATCACATAAAGCACATAGGGGGAGGGAGGCCAAAGAGATAACAGAGTGGGTAAGATTCTTGTCCTAAGTGGCAAAGCTTGATTATCCCCAGCACAATAAATGGTCATTTGAGCCATTTAATCCCCAAAATGCAGAGCCGGAAGTAAGCCCAAAGCCATGCAGAGGGTTTCTCCAAAAACAAAATCATAAACAAAAAATGTTGGTAATATCTATATCTACAATAATAACCAATGCTCTATTTAGAGACGACTTTGTTATGGTTGAAAGCTCCAGAATTATTGAGATTACATTTGCCATTGGTAGAATTTAAGACATTTATATTTTAATAGGATGATTTATAAGAAAATCAGTCGGGGCCGGGCGGTGGCGCTGGAGGTAAGGTGCCTGCCTTACCTGCGCTAGCCTAGGAGACGGACCGCGGTTCGATCCCCTGGCGTCCCATATGGTCCCCCAAGCCAGGAGCGACTTCTGAGCGCATAGCCAGGAGTAACCCCTGAGCGTCACCGGGTGTGGCCCAAAAACCAAAAAAAAAAAAAAAAAAAAAAAAATCAGTCATTGCTAGATGTTTTCTTCAGTTACCTGGAATTAGAACAGCAGACTCATTAAATATATATGAACCAGTGGTGCAGAGGCACTGCACCATATTGATGGAGCCTTCATTAATTTTCAATGATATAACCACTATTATATTTTTGTTCTAAAAAAATTTGAGCAAGTTTCGCAAACATGTCAGAATTTTGTTTTACATAGCAAATGAATGGAACTAATACTCAATTTCTAGCAAAGTTGACTACATTTTAGATTTTCTTGTCTTTTATAGGAAATACATATATTTGTCCAGATACTATATGTATTTTCGGTATACCACCAATAAAAGAAATATGCAAAATACAAGTAATATAAAATAAACTATCCTCCAAATCATTTCCTAGAATATAAAACATGTATGCTACCAGATTTTCATAATTACATCTAAAAAAAAACAAATACTGTGATATTATTTATATATTAGATGTCAAAAAATAACAAAATGATAAAAACATTATTAATGAATATTTAAACATTTGTTATTTAAACTAGAGTTCTGGAAACCAAAAGTATAACAAACTGATTTTTATAATACAGTAGTATTTTTATATTCTATAGAAAATGGATTTGAGTTATAATCTGATTACATTATATTGCTAAGAATTTTGTTTTGTAAGGAAGATCAAAATCTAATTAACTACTAACTGGAATTTACACAGAAATAAGAAAATGGAGCTAGCCAGGTAGGCAATCACCATACAACCTTTCTTAGCTTTCCATTTCCCTATTGGTAGATAGAGGCCAGGTACAAAACAAAACTAAAACTCTGATTTTCCAGGGGTCATAGTGCTGCTATTTGCCTTGCACGTGGCAGAACTGGGCTCAATCCCCAGTTTCCCATATAGTCCCCTGAGCTTTCCAGGAGTAATTTCTGAGCACAGAGCCACTGGGGGTGGCCCAAAAACAATAAACGAACGAACAAAACAAACAAACAAAAAAAAAAACCCTCTGACTTTTCCGTGTGGGGGGTGACTGTTGGGGAGGGGCAGTTGGACCACCCCCAGCCATGACCAAATACACCTGGCACTTACAGGGATCACTCCTGGTGATGCTCCAGGAATAATTTATAGTGCTGGGGATAGAACCAGGGGTGGCCACATGGAAGGCCTTACCTTCCATCTTTTCAGCCTGACTAACCTTCTTTTAAACGGAGTTTGCTCCTTACTATGAATCCTTCGGACAAAATAAATAACGCTTCATAATACATAGGTTTTTGTGGCAGCTTCCAGAATCAACCTCACAATCAAAAGATATTACACATTCCACTTTCCTAAAGAAACTGATGGTTAGGTCTTTCCTTTTCAAGGTCTGTTTCACTTCATGTATAAGAACTGGTATCTCATGTAATTATCCAAATTGAGAAATAAAAAAAATGAGTCACTACTTTAAAAATCTAGGTTCTGAGTCAGAGAGAGAATAAAAAGGGGAGGGCACTTGATGTGCAAGAAAAAGACCCAGGTTTAATCCTTGGCATCACAAGTGGGCCCTGAACACTATCAGGATCCTTGAGCACAGAGCCAGAAGCAAGCCCTGGGCATCGCTAGGTTTGAGTGCAGAGGCAAGAGTAAGCCCTGAATACCACCTGGTGGGACCCAAAAAAATCAAAACATAAATAAAATTAGATTGATTAAAATCGAGGTTCTGAAGCCAGAGTGATAAATGGTACAATAAACAGTATAGTTGCAGTTAAAATAATAAGATTTGAGTACATAAAATAAATTAACATACAGAAGATGCAATACTATCAGTCAGGTTGATCAACAAACGACGAAATAGTATGCCCCACAGACATAAACTACACGATTTTCGAATGTAAAATCATCTATAAAAAAGAACATATGTGGGGCCGGAGAGATAGCATGGAGGTAAGGCGTTTGCCTTTCATGCAGGAGGTCATCGGTTTGAATCCCGGTGCCCCATATGGTCCCCCGTGCCTGCCAAGAGCAATTTCTGAGCCTGGAGCCAGGAATAACCCCTGAGCACTGCCGGGTGTGACCCAAAAACCACAAAAAAAAAAAAAAAAGAACATGTGTAAGCCCGAGTGAGCCAGAATAGTTCAATGAGCAGGGTGCTTGCCCTGCATGCTTGGGTCCAACCTAGGTTTGATCCCCGGCATCCCATATGGTCCCCTGTATCTTCCCAAGAGTGGTTCCTAAATTCAGAGCCAGGAAGAATCCCTCAGCACCGCAGGGTGTGGCCCAAAAAAAAAGAAAGAAAAGAAAAACCATATGTTAAACCATAAACAAATTTTCAGAAATTGCAGGACACTGAATTTTAACAAAATATGTTCTTACCACAACAGAATAAAAGTGGACTACAACAATATATCTACTAAGTTTTTTGTTGTTTTTTTTACTAATTCTCCTTTTTTTAAATTTATCTATCCAAAGGAAACATCATCTCACAATTTGCCTAAACACACTGAATAAACTCGACATATTAGTTAAAATTAATTCATTAAAACTAAATGAATGTTGACTAATTTCAGAAGAAATAACAAGTCAATAAAAAAAAAAAAAAAAGAAAAGGGTACACCAGCCGTTGGGCTGAAAATTATGGGCCCTTCATCAGGAGTGAGGCAGAAACCAAGTTCCTGCCCCACTGAAGATCCACCAAACAGACACAGACAGACAGATAGACAGACACACACACACACACACAGCCTCTGCCATATAAACAACCCAAGTTCACGCTTCACAGCTAATCTCAGAAGAGACACCAAGACAATAAGGCTCCCAAGTACTACGATCTTCAGACTCAAAACTTGGGAGGGGGGGGGGGGAGCCCTTCTTCCAAACTGCCAAAAGCCCCAGCAGCCACGCATAGCCAGTAGCCTCCAGCGCCCAGCTTCACAGCTTCACTACTAATCTCAAGACACGGAGCCAAACACCTCCAAATTCCACAGGAATCGCAGCCCCCCTCGGAGCACAGCCAATCAGAGGCAAAGGTAGAACAAAGGCCCACTAAGTTCAAACTAGCCACAAACAGCTCGGTGAATCCTCAGACAGTGAGTGACTTTTATCCACCATCTGAGATATGAACATTTTTCCCTTTTTTTCTGCTTAATTCCACTTAACATTTTTTTGCAACAAACGATATAAAATAAATTATTTTGTATTTGCTAAGAGGGCAAACTTGAAGTTTAGGAACAAAACTGGGACGGCGGTCCAGGGAAGATCACAGTGGTGGTGCGCTGGGTGCTGAAACACGGAATGCCCAAAACTATATAATGAAAAAAAATTTTATGAAATTATGAAAAAAGAAAAAACACATGAATTAATATCAACAAATACTTAACCCTTAAAGCTTCTCAGTAGACCTAATAATTTAGAGGGGAAAAAATAGAAAATCGGTTAAGTAACATTTAAACAATCAGAGAAGAGCATCAGTAAGAGTCAGACGAGGAACTTTTCAAGCAACCCAGTAACATTAATAGAAGGGAGTGAAAAGAAGAGTAAAAGTGAAAACCAGAAGAGATAAACACCTGAAATAAAAATGGCAAAATATTAACTTTTATTTACCACTGTATCTTCATGTTTGTCATATGTATGTTTAAAATGGGAGAGGGAATATATTTAGTAAAAATCAAATTAATGGGATGCTTCCAGAGTCAAAGTATGGCAGAGAGCAGTTAAGATAAAGATTGAATTTGTAAAGGCAACTTAAAAATGAGAAGGGGGGGCCCGGAGAGATAGCACAGCGGTATTTGCCTTGCAAGCAGCCAATCCCAGACCAAAGGTGGTTGGTTCGAATCCCGGTGTCCCATAGGGTCCCCCGTGCCTGCCAGGAGCTATTTCTGAGCAGACAGCCAGGAGTAACCCCTGAGCACCGCTGGGTGTGACCCAAAAACTAAAAAAAAAAAATGAGAAGGGGGGGGTGGGAATGAGAAGTAGGGGCCAGAGAGATAGCATGGAGGTAAAGCATTTGCCTTTCATAAAGAAGGTCATTGGTTAGAATACTGGCATCCCATATGGTCCCCCGAGCATGCCAGGAGTGATTTCTAAGCGTGGAGCCAGGAGGAACCCCTGAGTGCTGCCGGTGCGACCCCCCCCCCCAAAAAAGAGAAGTATTGGGGCCGGAGAGATAACATGAAGGTAAGGCGTTTGCCTTGCATGAAGGAGGACAGTGGTTCGAATCCCGGCATCCCATATGGTCCCCCGAGCCTGCCAGGGGTGATTTCTGAGCGTGGAGCCAGGAGTAAAACCCCTGAGCGCTGCCGGGTGTGACCCAAATTCAAAAAACCAAAAAAAGAGAGAGAGAGAAAGAGAGAGAGAGAGAGAGAGAGAGAGAGAGAGAGAGAGAGAGAGAGAGAGAGAGAGAGAGAGAGAGAGAGAGAGGTATTAGTGGAATTAGATAAAATTGACTCCATTTAATTCACTAAGGCTTCAGAATTCTATGAAAGACCTAAATTCATTTCTTTTCTTTGTGTTTTCCTACTGGGCTGCTCAGGGAGTCTAGGGCCTACTTCCAGCAATGCTCAGATCAACTGGTCAGATGGCTCAAGACTAGGACTTGAGGAGATGGCACTGTTTGGATCCTGAAGTTCTGGGGATCACCAGAGCAACCCAGCTTTGTCAGGTGCCACCAAGGCCTACCAGATATACTGAGAGGTCATTAGTCATGCGTGTATCTTAAAACAAATTGCAGCCCTGGTAAGCAAGAGGAAACACATTACCCTTTTATGTAATGAGATAAAGTTTTTGCTTGAATTTAAAGGAAAAAAAATACCATATAGGGAAGGGCATCTGCACTCCTACGTTCATTGCAGCACGATTCGCAACAGTCAGAATTTAGAAACCACCTAAGTGTCCAAGAAAAGAAGAGTGGAGATAGAAACTGGTACGTCTACACAATGAAATACTACATAGCCATTAGGAAAATGAAGTCAAGGGATTTGCTTATACATGAATTGGCATGGACAGTATCATGCTGAGTGAAATGAGTCAGAGGGAGAGGGACAGATAGTGAATGACTGCATTCATTTGCAGGATATTTTCTAAAAAATGGTAATATGAGAATAATACCCAAACACAGTACCAGTACTGGTCACTGGTGGAAGCTTACCACAAAGAGAGGGGGAGTACAGTTAGGACAGAGAAGGGACCATATGACAATGACAGTTGGAAATGGTAATTCTGGACAACTAAGAGCTGAAAAGAGATAAAATTATATGCATGATACCCTTTCAGTAAAAATACTGCAAACCATGCCTGAAAGGGGAAGAGGAGGAGAGAAAAGAGAAAGAGAGCAAGAGACAGACAGACACAGACAGACAGACAGACAGAGACAGACAGACAGGGGAAAGAGTAGTGTCTGACCTAGAGACAGCTTGGAGGAGGAATGTATGGGGGGAAAACAGAACTTTGGTGGGGGAGGGTACAATGGTGAAGGGATGGTGTTGGAACATTTTAAGACTGACTCTCAAACATCAATAACTTTGCAACAAAATATCTCACAGTGATTCAAGTTTTTAAAAAAGACTAATGATCCATGAGGCCAGAGCGGTGGCGCAAACAGTAGGGCGTTTGCCTTGCACATGCTAACCTAGGACTGACCACGGTTCAATCACCTGGCGTCCCATGTGGTCCTCCAAGCCAGGAGCGTCTGAGCACATAGCCAGGAGTGACCCCTGCGCATCACTGGGTGTGGCCAAAAAAAGGGGGGGGCAGGAGTTTCTCAGGTTAACATCAGCACTTTAAGGAAATTTACAGGGGCCAAAGAGATAACATGGAGGTAAGGCATTTGCCTTGCATGCAAAAGGAGAGTGGTTCGAATCCCAGCATCTCATATGGTCCCCAGAGCCTGCCAGGAGGAATTTCTGAGCGTAGAGTCAGGAGGAAACCCTGAGCGCTGCCGAGTGTGACCCAAGAAGAAGATTTACAATAGAACTTTTCACTCTGGAAAAATGCTACATTTAAATGTAAAAGTTTCTACACCAGGGGACAGACGGGTGGCACAAGAGGTAGGGTGTTTGCCTTGCACATGGCTGACCCCTGGCCTCCCATATCGTTCAATCCCCCAGCGTCCCATATGGTCCCCCAAGCCAGGAGTAATTTCTGAGCACATGGCCAGGAGTGGCCCCAGAGCGTCACTGGGTATGGCCAAAACAAAAAACAAAAAACAAAAATGGAAGACTAACGATCCAGGAAATCAGGAACTTTCCCTAGGGATCACGATGTAATGACAAGCCTTAGATCTTTGATGTCTACACAGCAAAGATGAGCACCTAAACTTGAGTATGGATGTGAGATTAAGAAAAAAATACTAAAATGAATTCCAGAACGAGAAGGAACAGAGCCCACAATGGCCTAAGCATGGATTCACTCAACCAGGAACCCAGTACAGTAACAATCTGGAATGGGCCTGAATCCTAAATGATGGAACTCAACGACCACCAACTAAGATAGCCATCCGCCTGAGAAATAGGAAGCTTTGAGTACTGTCTCCTGGTGGGAAATCTGGCAGGCATCGTCTCAACAACTCTAGTTCCAACATCTACTGACACTATCTTAAAACTCTCTACAAAACTGTAGGAAGGGCCATAGAGATAGCTCAAGAGGTCAGTGGAGTGCATGTGTGCTCCTGGCATGCTTAGTACCCCCCAAATACCTATGGAGCAACCCCAGGGGCAACAAGCAAGCCAAGATTAGCCCCAAGCACTGCTGCACGTAGCCTATGAAACAAAAAGAAAATTAAAGGTAAGATGAAGAGTTTGCAGATAAGCCAAAGTCCAAGTATTTCATCACTACTAAACCAGTCTTGCAAGAAATGTTAGAGGGACTTCTTTAGCTCCAAAAAAATTGCGCTGACAAGAAATTACATGAAAGGAAACTAAATCTAACTTCGATGGATAATTATAGTGAATATATGTCAAAAGAGCCAATAAATCACTTACAATGCAAACAGAAAGATTAAAAAATATACACGAGGGGCTGGAGATGTTGCCCTAGTGGAAAATCACATGCTTTACTTGCACAAGGTCCTAAATTCAAACTCTGGCACACAGGTCCCCCGGCACATTAATGATAGCACCATTTAGCTACCATCCAGTAGAGTACCACCCAGTGTAATTTTAGGTAACCTAGCCTAGTACCTCTGGGTATAGTCCTTACCCCACAACAAATTTTTATAGTCACAAAATCATTTAAAACTTCAATAATTAAGGGGCTGGAGTAATAGCACACAGGAAGGGCATTTGCCTTGCACACAGCTGACCTGGGTATGATCCCCGGCATCCCAGATAGTCCTCCAAGCCTGGCAGGAGTAATTTCTGAGCACAGAGCCAGGAGTAACCCCTGAGTATTGCTGGATGTGACCCAAAAACAAAATAAAAAAATTTTTAAACTTCAGTAATTAGCTTAGCAGCATATATACTGTAAAGATATAAAATGATGGGCCCGGAGAGATAGCACAGTAGTGTGTGCCTTGCAAGCAGCCGATCCAGGACCAAAGGTGGTTGGTTCGAATCCCGGTGTCCCATATGGTCCCCCGTGCCTGCCAGGAGCTATTTCTGAGCAGACAGCCAGGAGTTACCCCTGAGCACTGCCGGGTGTGGCCCAAAAACAAAATAAATAGGGGCCGGGTAGGTGGCGCTGGAGGTAAGGTGTCTGCCTTGCAAGCGCTAGCCAAGGAAGGACCTCGGTTCGATCCCCCGGCGTCCCATATGGTCCCCCCAAGCCAGGGGCGATTTCTGAGCACATAGCCAGGAGTAACCCCTGAGCGTCAAACGGGTGTGGCCCAAAAACCAAAATAAATAAATAAATAAATAAATAAATAAATAAATAAATAAATAAATAAATAAATAAATAAAATGAGGGCCAGAGGGGCTGAAGAAATAGCTTGGAGGTAGGGTATTTGCCTTGCATGCAGGACAGTGGTTCAAATCCTGGCATCCCATATGGTCCCCTGAGCCTGCCAGGAGCAATTTCTGAGTGTAGAGCCAGGAGTATCCCCTGAGCACTGCCAGGTGTGACCCAAAAAAAAAAAAAAAAAAAAAAAGAGGGCCAGAAATAAATAGATCACAGGGCTAGAGAACATGCTGGAGTCTCAAGCACCATAATAAGGAAACCCCCATATCTGGTGCAATCAAGCACCATAAGGAAATCCCCAAACCCGGTCCAACCAAAACTGGTTCAGTCTCCTGGTGCATGTGGTCCCCTAAGCACTGCCCAGGGCATCTCTGAGCACAGAGACAGAAATAAGCAAAGAACACTACCGGGTGTGGCCCAGAAACAAAGTAAACAAATAAAAATATGTAAAATGAGACATCAAAAGCATAAACCTGGGGGATGAAGTAAAAAAATTTTGAAATACTTTCTAAGTTAAGAAGTTATCAACCCCAAACAGAGCATAAACATATTTTCTCAGTGAAATAAATCAGGGAGAAAAAGACCGTCTTTGATCTCACTGATACATGTAAGCAAGAAAGCAAGCCAAGAGGATGTTCCTAAGCAAGCCAGCATGTGAAAGCCTGGGCACCAAGGTTGTGATCCCCAATAAGTTACCAGGTGAACTGTCCAAACACCACGCCACATAAAGAGCTAGGCGCCACCTCAACGAGCATCAAAACCCAGTGGCAGGCATGAGGACCAAAGCGTGTACGAACCCCAGCTTCGCATCACGAGGGGAAAGCAGGATTAAAAATAAAACACAGGGCCCGGAGAGATAGCACAGCGGCGTTTGCCTTGCAAGCAGCCGATCCAGGACCAAAGGCGGTTGGTTCGAATCCTGGTGTCCCATATGGTCCCCCGTGCCTGCCAGGAGCTATTTCTGAGCAGACAGCCAGGAGTAACTCCTGAGCACTGCCGGGTGTGGCCCAAAAACCAAAAAAAATAAATAAAACACAAGGGCTGGAGAGATAGCAAAGCGGTAGGACATTTGCCTTGCATGCAGCCGAACCAGGACGGACAGTGGTTCGAATCCTGAAATCCCATATGGTCTTCTGTGCCTGCCAGAAGCAATTTCTGAGTGCAGAGCCAAGAGTAACCCCTGAGCACTGCCGAGTGTGACCATCATAAATAAATAAATAAATAAATAAATAAATAAACAAACAAACAAACAAACAAAATAAAATGCAAGCTCAGAAACAGAACAGATTGGTGGCAGCCAAAGCCAGGGATGGGGGCTGGAGAGATAGCACAGCGGTAGGGCATTTGCCTCAGATGCTGAAGGATGGTGGTTCAAATCCCGGCATCCCATATAGGTCCCCTGAGCCTGCCAGGAGTATAGAGCCAGGAGGAACCCCTGAGCACTGCTGGGTGTGACCCCCCAAAATAAAAGAAAAGAAAAGAAAAAAAAGGCAGAGATGGTGGTCAAAAGGTATAAGCTTCCCTTTATGAGATAAGTAAATCTGGGGGAAGAAAATAATGGACAGCATAGTGAGTATAATTACTGATACTGTACTGTATATTTTAAAGTTGCTAAGAATGCAAATATTAGTTCTCAACACAAGAAAAAATCTGAGAGGTAAAGAATGCTTTGTAAACCTATTATAATTTGCCATATACAAACATATCCAGTCATTATTTTGTACACATTCAGCTAACAGTATTATTCTCGATAATTCATAATAAACCTGTGGAGGAAATTATTGCATGCAGTAAATACATACAACTGTTTTAGTATTTGGGCCAAGCCCAGCAGTAGTCAGCATTTACTCCAGGTGGTCTCAGGAAACCGGATGGATGCCAGAGGTCAAACCCTAGTCAACCGCTTGAAAGTCAAGTAAGTACATGCTGTGCTTTAGTTTCAGTCCCACAAATGGACTTTCTAACTGTTCAAAATAAACACTCACATAACCAGGGAGAGAGATCAATGGGCTAATAAACGTGCTTTGAATACAAACTGCCCAGTTTCCAACTGAGCCCAGAGCACCACATGGTTTCAGAACCACTTCTAGGAACAATCCCCAAATAACACACTGGGAATAGCTCAAGCACTAGGAGGTTGAGAAAAGTTATGAAGATGCAAAACATTTCCTAGTTTTTTGAGAAAGGCCCATATATTTTTCCCAGAGGACTGGAACCGCCGCTAACACCACCAGCAGTGAGTGAGGATCCCTTATCTTCCTAGATTCACACCAGCCGACATTGGTTGTTACTGTTCTCGGTGATGAGTGCCAATCTCTATGGTGTGCCGTGATATCTCGTTGTTACTTTGATTTTTATTGCCCTGATATTAGTGATATGCTGACTAGTGATATCGAGCATTTTTTCATGTGCTTTTGGCCATTTGTATTTCTTCTTGAAAGAAGTTTCTGTTCATCTCTTTCCTTTTTTTCTTTGGAGAAGGAATGATATCTTGCAACCCTCAGGCCTCACTCCTGGCTCTGTACCCAGGAATCGCTCCTAGTGGGGTTCAGAGGACCATCTGCAATGCCAGGCATTGAAACCGGGTCGGCCATATGGAAGGCAAGCACCCTACCCACAGTACTAGCTTCAGTCCTGACTCCCCGCTTTTTGATGAGTTCAATGATTTTTTTTTTTTTTTTTTTTTGGTTTTTGGGCCACACCCAGCAGAGCTCAGGGGTTACTGCTCAGAAATAGCTCCAGGCAGGCACAGGGGACCATATGGGACACCTGGATTCGAACCAACCACCTTTGGTCCTGGATCGGCTGCTTGCAAGGCAAACGCCACTGTGCTATCTCTCCGGGCCCGATATTTATCTTATAAAACTCTACCAGGGCTTTTTAAACCTTGGATATTAACCCTTTATCAGACAACAAGAGGGGGGCAACTAATTTTTCCCAGTCTGTGGACTGTCTTTGTATTTCTGATCTTCATTTCCTTTGAGGTGCAGACACTTAATTTATTGTAGGTCCAATATGCTCATGTCTACTTCCTTGGTCATTGGCATTAAATCTTTAAACATGCCTGATTTCAATGTCTTACAGTGAACTACCCATATTCTCCTCTATGTACCTTATGGATTCAGGCCTAATAGTGACAGCTTTAATCCATGTTGATTTGACTTTTGTGCATGGCATCAGGAAGAGGTCTAAGAGATGGCCTAAGAAGTCAACCAGTTTACCCAACACCACTTGTTGAAGGGGTGGTTTTCCTTGCTCCACTTGAAATTTTTCAACTTTATTTAAAAGTAAATGATCAGGAGGCTGGAGAGACAGCATAGCAGTAGGGCATTTATTTGCTTTGCAAGCAGCTGACCCAGGACAGACGGTGCTTTGAATCCCGTCATTCCATATAGTCCCCTGTGCCTACCAGGAGCGATTTCTGAGCACAGATCCAGGAACAACCCCTGAGCACTGCCAGGTGTGACCCAAACAAACAAGCAAACAAAAAAGTAAAAGAACAGGGGGAGGGCGAAGCGGTGGCACAAGCAGTAAGGCTTCTTTCTGCCTTGCACCCGCTACCCTAGGACAGACGGCAGTTCAATCCCCCGGCATCCCATATGGTCCCCCAAGTCAGGAGCAATTTCTGAGCACAGAGCCAGGAGTTACCCCTGAGTGTCTCTTGGGTGTGGTCCAAGAACAAGATAAATAAAAATAAAAATAAAAAAGTAAACGATGAGTATCAAGGTTTTCAAATCTCTTCCACTGACCAGAGTCTGTCTTTATTCCCCAGTACCACGATGTTTTAACCGCTACAACTCTGTAATACAGAAAGAAGTTGGGAAAAGTGATGTCTCACATCTTTTGCCAAAGATTAACTTGGATATTGAGAGAATTTACATGTTCCATTTGAATTTCTAAAGTTTGGTCTTTCAAAAGACATCATGTATCTCATTTTTACCATTACTATTAAAAATGTTGATAGTTGAGTTTCAGTCATGCAATGTTCCAACACCCATCCCTTCCCTAGTGGTCATTTCCCACCAAAAATTTCCCCAGTTTCCCACACGTTCCCACCTACCCCCAGCCTGCTTCTATGACAAGACTCTGTCTGTGTGTGTGTGTGTGTGTGTGTGTGTCTCTCTCTCTCTTTCTCTCTCTCTCTCTCTCTCTCTCTCTCTCTCTCTCTCTCTCTCTCCTCTCTCTCTCTCTCTCTCTCTCTCTCTCTTTCACCCCATTTTCATTTTAGTTCCTCTCAATTCTTTTTTTTTTTTTTTGGTTTTTGGTTTTGGGGTCACACCCGGCAGCACTCAGGGGCTACTCCCGGCTCTATGCTCAGAAATCGCCCCTGGCAGGCTCGGGGGACCATATGGGATGCCCGGATGCAAACTACAATCCTTCTGCATGCAAGGCAAATGCCCTACTGCTGTACAATCTCTCCGGCCCTCTTCCTCTCAATTCTTGTACAGAACAATTATTTCCAACAATTATTCCAAATGTTCTTGTCATACTGGTCCCACTGTACCTTAACTGTGTTTGCCACCATCATTTCTATTGTCTTGGTATTATTCTCACACTATGTTTTTTCTTTATATCCTGCAGATTACTTCAGTCACCTAAAATCTCTCTCCCTCTGACTCATTTCATTCAGCATATTTCCCATGTCTATCCATTTATAAACAAATTGCATGACTTCACTCTTTCTAATGGTTGCACAGTATTCCACTGTGTAGATGTGCCATAGTCCCTTTATCCACTCTTCTGTTCTTGAACATTTCAAAGTTTCCAGATTTTGACTATTGTGGATAGTGCTGCAGTGAACAAATATGTGCAGATAGCTTTTCTGCATTGCATTTTTGGGCCCCTAGGGCATATTCCCAGAAGTGCTATTGCTGGGTCTAATGGAATTCAATTTCTAGTTTTTGAGTAATGTTCATATTATTTTCTTAAAAAGGCTAGACCACGGGGATCAGAGTGATAATACAATGAATGAGGCATTTGCCGTGCATGCAGCTAACCCAGGGTCAATCCCCAACATCCCATATGGTCCCCCAGCCCGCCAGGAGTGATTCCTGTGTGCAGAGCCAAGAGAACCCCTGAATACTGCTGGGTGTACCCCCCAAAAAAAACTTTAAAACACAAACTAAAAAAGGCTAGACCACTATACATTCACACCAGCAGTGAATAAGAATCCTTTTCTCCCTGCATGCACACCAGCATAATTTGTTCTTGTTCTTTTTGATGTATACCAGTCTCTGTGGTATAAGATATTATCTTGGGCCCAGAGAGACAGTACAGCGGCATTTGCCTTGCAAGCAGCCAATCCAGGACCAAAGGTGGTTGGTTAGAATCCTGGTGTCCCATAGGGTCCCCCTTGCCTGTCAGGAGCTATTTCTGAGCAGACAGCCAGGAGTAACCCCTGAGCATCGCCGGGTGTGGCCCAAAAACCAAAAAAAAAAAAAAAAAAAAGATATTATCTCACTATTGCTTTGATTTGTATCTAGCTGATGGTCAGTGATGTAGAACATTTTTTCATGGGATTCGAACCGATGACCTTCTGCATGAAAGGCAAACGTCCATGCTATCTCTCCCGCCCCAGGTCTTTTGTTTCTTTAGTTGTTTACAAGGTTCTTGATTTTGCAGCACAACTGTGAATATAATTGTTTTTTTAATATCTCAATTTCGGGACTGGAGAGATAGCACAGCAGCGTTTGCCTGGCAAACAGCCGACCCAGGACCTAAGGTGGTTGGTTCGAATCCCCGTGTCCCATATGGTCCCCGTGCCTGCCAGGAGCTATTTCTGAGCTGGGTGCGGCCAAAAACAAAAAACAAACAAAAAAAAATCTCAATTTCATTTTTTGCATATAAGCAGCCATGGAGTTTTCCATCTTTTATAGCTTGCCACATTACTATACAAATCTTTTGTTTCTAGGAGTTTTGTAGTGGAGTTTTTAAGATTTTCTAAATATAATATGATGTCACCACAAATAATGAGCATATGATTTTTCTTTCCTATACAAATACCCAGGATATCTTCCTGCCTGACTACTATGTAAAATATTTCCAGTACTATATAAGAGAGAATAGGTAACCTTGTCTTATGCCTGATCTTAGGCTTTTAGGTTTACCTATCGACTACAATGTGGGCTGTGGGCTCATAATAAATAAATGGCTTTTACTCTACTGAAGAAAGTTCCTTCAATTCTCCTTTTGTTGAGCATTTCATCATGAATCTTAAAAAATATTTTCTGTGTATCTATTAATATGATCACATGGGTTTTTCTTCTTTTTTGATATGATGTTTTATGTTGGTTAATTTTCATATGTTAAACCAACCTTGCATTCCCAGAATGAATCCTACTTGGTCATAGTATAAATGTTGTCTTGTTTTTTACCCACATCTGGAAATGCTCCTGGCTCTGCACTCAGAAATTACTATTGGCAGTTCTGTGGGGGCAATATAGGGATTCTGGTAATCAAATCCAGGTTAGCCTAATGCAAGGCAAGAGCTCTAACAGCTGTTAGCTGTTAACTCTCTGGCTTCTGTGTGTGCTCTGTTTGATTAGTATTTTGCTAAGTATCTTTGCATCTGTATTCATCGAATATATTGACCTGTAATTTTGTGTGTGTGGTGTTTCTGCCTGCTTTTGGAACCAGGGTAACTGTTAGATATACAGAAACTATTTGTAATTTCTTCAATTATATGGAAGAGCATGAATGGGAGAGCCAGTAGATCCCCTTTAAAGGTTAAAAGAATTCATTAGTAAATCCATCTGATCCTGGCTTCTGTTTTGGGGAAGAATTTTGATTACCATTTCAATTTCCTAGACAGTGATAGGTCTCCTCAGATTGTCCAAATTAACCTAATTCAGAATAGGTAGGTGGGGGTGGGGCAATAGCATAGTGGGTAGAGTGTTTACCTTGCAATGTGTCGGACCAGGGCTTGATCTCCAGCATCCCATATGGTCTCCCAAGGCTGCCAGGAGAGATTTCTAAGTGCAAAACCAGGAACTGCTGGGTGTAGCAAAAAAAAGGGGGGGGAGGGGCCACAGATTTGGGAGATTAGAGAAGTCCATTTCTTCTGGGCTCTCATTTTGTGGCATACATATCCTCAAAGTAATCGCTGATGATCCTTTGGATTTCTTTGGTGTCTGTTGTGTTTCTCCTTTGGTTTCTGATTAGGTTTTTAGTATTCTATCTCTCTTTTTGTAAGTCTTGCTAATAGTTTATCTTGTTTATTTTTACAAAAAAACAAACTCTTAATTTCATTGATCCTTTGGAGGGACTCTAATTCATTAACTTCTGATATAAGTTTCATTATCTTCTTCCTCCTGTCTGCTGTGATCCTTATCTTGGTCATTTTTTAGATATTAAGTTATGCAATCAAGTTATATATGCCAGTCATTTCTTCCTTTCTGATGGATGCTTGCAAAGCTATAAACTTCCCTCTTAACCTACTTTTATAGTGCCCCACAAGTTTTAGTAGTTCGTTTCCTCATTCTCTTTTGTTTCTAAGAATCTTTGATTTCCTCTTTGACTACTTGTCTCACTGGTTGTCCTATGAACTAGTCAGTTTCCAAGTGTTTGCATTGTTTCTTTGTTTCTGTTCATGACTAACTTCTATTTTCAGAGCATCATGATCTTAGAAGATAAATGGTATAATATATATCCTCTTGACTTGTTGGATATGGTTTCTAACCCAGCATGTGGTCTACTCTGGAAATATCCACGTGCCCTAGAGAAAAATGTGTATTTGACTTGGCGGGTATGAAAAGCTACATATATACTTATAAACTCCCTTATATACCGTATTTTCCGGCGTATAAGACAACTGGGCGTATAAAAAGACCCCCTAATTTTGCAGTTAAAACATAGGTTTAGGCCTATATTCGCTGTATCAGACAGAACATTCCTGTGCTGCAACTGTATGTACCACAGTGAGCCAATCACAACAAGCAAAGGTTCAAAGGTCATATTGTAATAGACTTGCTCTCTGACTCTGGCCCATCTGAGCAGGCTTTTGACAGTGTAGATTCGGGTCCAGAACACTGTCTAATTTGCATGCTTGGGTTGGCGGAGTTATCATAGGCACCTTTTCTGGCAATTCCCTGGTGGCGTCAGTTAATCTCCCCCACTACATGAACCAAACACCCCATCCTCGGACCCTAGCACTGAACCACCAACACGGTTAGCTGGGTTTTGCCAGAAGTGGCCCCCAGATCTCCTGAGTACTGTTTGGGAGCCCCCAAGAAAGAGATTTGGAAACTCTGCGGCCTGATTTTTTTGTTGTTTCATTTAGCAGCATATTGAAACATTTTTTGAGATATACTCGGCATATAAGACGACCCTCGATTTTCGGTTGACTTTTTTTTTGTTTCAAAAGTCGTCTTATATGCCGGAAAATACAGTATGTATGTGTATCTTCTAAGTCCCTCCCATTTTTTCTTCAGAACAAGTATTTTATGTATTTTCTAGTCCCTCATCAGATGCAAATATGTTTAGGGGTGTGAGTTCTTCATGGTATTCATGTCCCTGATTAATTAATTTACCTTCACAGGGTCAAAGTGATAGTACAGCAGGTTAAGGTGTTTGCCTTGTACACAGCTAACCTGGATTCAATTCTGGAATCCCATTTGGTCCCCAGAGCCTGCCAGGATGATTCCAGAGTACAGAATCAGGAATAACTCCTGAGCACCCCAGGTGTGGCCCCAAAAATGAAAAGAATGGATGAATGATCTTTGCTTGTCTTATAACCTTTTTGTGTCTGAAGTCTATGTCATCTGATACAAATATAACAACCCTGCACTTTTTGAAGGGGTGGTTTTTTGAAGAATTGTCTTCTAATCTTTCACTTGAATATGCATTTGCTCTGACCAAATATGTTTCTTGCAGGCAGCAGAATGTTAGGTTCAGTTTTTTAATCTATCCAGCCACTCTGTGTCTCTTAAGTTAGTATGTTTAGTCGTTGACATGGAGAAAGATTATTGCCATGGTCTTTTGTTGCCATCTTTCTATAGATATGTGGTGTGTTTGTAGGATTCATCTTGTCTTAAAGTACCCCCTTCCGTTTTTCTCATAAAGATGCTTTCTTGTGGGGCTGGAGAGATAGCATGGAGGCAAGGCATTTGCCTTTCATGCAGAAGATTGGTAGTTCGAATCCCGGCATCCCATATGGTCCCCCGAGCCTGCCAGGAGCGATTTCTGAGCATAGAGAGCCAGGAGTAACCCCTGAGCGCTGCCGGGTGTGACCCAAAAACCAAAAAAAAAAAAAAAAAAAAAAAAAAGATGGTTTCTTGTAGTTCTTGAGCTATTGTTTACCCATGAAATTGTATGTCATTATTTCATATCTGAATAAGAATATAGTTGAACAAAGTATTTTTGGTGAGTAGTTCATTTGATTGTTTTTTCACTATATTCACCATGCCTTTGGCCTGGACAGTTACCTCTGATAAATCTATGTAAATCTTTTTTTTTTTTTTTTTTTTTTTTTTTTGTGGTTTTTGGGTCACACCCGGCAGTGCTCAGGGGTTATTCCTGGCTCCAGGCTCAGAAATTGCTCCTGGCAGGCACGGGAGGACCATATATGGGACGCCGGGATTCGAACCGATGACCTCCTGCATGAGAGGCAAACGCCTTACCTCCATGCTATCTCTCCGGCCCCAAATCTATGTAAATCTTAAGGATACTCCTTTGTATGTAATATCCTTTTCTGATGTTGCGCTTCCAGAATTCTCTATCTATGGTTTGTATCATTCTGATGATGTACCTCCAGGTGTTTTCACTTGGGTCACTTTTAGCTGGTACCCGTTGGGACTCCAGGATGTACATGCAAGCTTTCCCAACTCCGGGATATGGGTGTATGCTGAGAACTTCTCAGCAATGACATCTTTGTTGCTCGTTCATAAAAATTTTGTTTCTGGCTATCTAAGATCCCAATGATTCATAGGCTGTTTCTCTTGAATTCATCCCAACATCCCCTTATCATCTCTTCTTTAATTTTGAGGCTTTTTTTCCCCCATCTTCTGTTGTTTTCTAAACTTGATCTTTGAACTCGCTAATTCAGTCCTCAACAACTATTAATTACTCTGCTGGTAAACTATTCTGAGGTCTTCCCTGGACTTTTTCATTTTGCCTACCAAGTTTTTCAGTTCTGTCATTTCCGTTTGTATTTTTTTCTCGTTTCTGCTCTCATATGCACTTGTGTTTTACTGGCAGTACATTCCTCAGTTCTTTTGAGTTCACTGAACATCCTAAACATTTCCATTTTGAAGTCTACTTCAGATAAATTATGTAGGGAGTTACTACTGATTGGGTTTTCAGGATTACAATCTTCACAAACAAGTATGATGAGGTTTGGGGATGTCTTACCATGGTTCCTTTGGTAGTCTCAGGTATATCTTTCCTAAATCAATGTCAGAGTCTTCTTCACTGCTGGAGATCTCAGAGGAGCTTGACAGAGGTGTGAGATTATCTTGCAGCCATGGGAGCCTCTTATCTATTATCTTGAAGTCTCTCCACCTCCACAGTTAGCATCAGCCTCCTACTCAGGAAGCCCAGTGTGTGGTCTTTGACTTACAGAGGGTTGGCCTCTTATTCTTTCCTTAGGGAAGATCCATCCATCCATCCTTACAATGACTGCACTGAATCTATTTAATCCTTTGTAGAATACCTCCAATTGGATGAAATTATTCCTCCCAATCCACCAGAGATAAGCCAAAGGATACCAGGTTGCTATTGGGCCTCGGGATACCTGGATGGTATAACTCCAGTATACCCAGGCGCCTCCAGGGTCAAACCCAGCATCCAAGACTGGACCCAGCAATGCTATGGGGACTAAATGATACTTTTTGTGTGTTTGTTTGTATGGGGGCCACAACCGTGGCCTCTCAGACTCAGAGGACCATGTGAGGTGCCAGGAATCGAACCATTCCAGGTCAAACATGTGCAAGGCAAACACCCTACCACTGTGCTATCACTCTTGTCCCCTCAAAAATATTTTTATTAAATAATAAAGACATGCAAAAATCAGAAGTCACGGGGCCGGGAAGGTGGCGCTAGAGGTAAGGTGTCTGCCTTACAAGCGCTAGCCAAGGAACGGACCGCGGTTTGATCCCCCGGCGTCCCATATGGTCCCCCCAAGCCAGGGGCGATTTCTGAGCACATAGCCAGGAGTAACCCCTGAGCGTCAAACGGGTGTGGCCCAAAAACCAAAAAAAAAAAAAAAAAACACTCAGTGGGGGCTGGAGAGATAGCATGGAGGTAAGGCGTTTGCCTTTTGAGCAGGAGGTCATCGGTTCGAATCCCAGAGCCCCATATGGTCCCCTGTGCCTGCCAGGAGCAATTTCTGAGCCTGGAGCCAGAAATAACCCCTGAGCACTGCCGGGTGTGACCCAAAAAAAACCACAAAAAAAAAAAAAATCAGAAGTCACTTCCAAGCAGAAAACCTCAGGGCATGGGACAAAATAGCAAGAAGGAAAACACTTTTTACCACCTATGATAGGTAATTTAAAAGTAATAAGTATTGTGGGGCCGGAGAGATAGCATGGAGGTAAGGCATTTGCCTTGCATTCGGAAGAACGGTGGTTCGAATCCCGGCATCCCATATGGTCCCCTAAGCCTGCCCGGACTGATTTCTGAGCATAGAGCCAGGAGTAACCCCTGAGCGCTGCCAGGTGTGTCCAAAAAAAAAAGTACTGTTATTAAAAATTCCTGATTTATTCTTTTCATAGTAAACCTATGTTGTCTTTCTTTTGTGATACTACACCTGAGAGCACTTGCTTCCTGAAAAATGTCTTTGCTCTTGAGTGCATGAACAAGAAACTCATGTAAGAAGCATCAAGATGGCACAGTGACTCCTGCCTCACAGTAGTCAGACTAGCTTATGTAAATGAATTCCCATGTGAGTGTTAAATAAAAAGTTAAAATGTTATCAGGAATACTTTTAATTCACCTCTATGATTCCATTACGAAAGGCTGTGTGGCTTTGGGTCCCTTTGTCTCTGTTATTAACGGTAAATGTCATGAGGAGCCCTACGGAAGTTCCACTAGGATGAACTGAAAACGTGCCAAGAAGGCCTGGAGAGATAGCACAGCGGCGTTTGCCTTGCAAGCAGCTGATCCAGGACCAAAGGTGGTTGGTTCAAATCCCGGTGTCCCATAGGGTCCCCCGTGCCTGCCAGGAGCTATTTCTGAGCAGACAGCCAGGAGTAATCCCTGAGCACCGCTGGGTGTGGCCCAAAAACAAAAAAAAGAAAAGAAAAGAAAACATGCCAAGAGTCATGTGAGTAACCTTGGAACCAGAAATGCCAGTGACAGACAACAGCTTGGTTACGACTTCATGAGAGATCTGAGCCAAAATCACTCAACTAAGCTGCTCCCAGATTCCTGAATTCATATACTGTGTAAGACAATGTTTGCTGTTCTAACCAAATAAGTGTGAGGGATCCACTACACAGCATCATAAAATGAGTATAAAGAAGATAAATAACTCCTGCTCCTTTCAAACAGATAACTGTTATAAAATGCCAACCTGGGGGCTGGAGCAGTAGCACAGCAGTTAGAACGTTTGCCTTGCCTGTGGCTGACACAGGTTCGATCCCTAGTATCCCATATGATCCCCAAGTCTGCCAGGCTTACTCAAGGCTTACTCCTGGCTCTGTGCACAGGATTCGCTACTGATGAAGATTGAAGGACTATGTCGGGTGCCAGGAATTAAACTGCCGTCAGTCCAGTGGGCAACCATACCCACTGTATTATCTCTCTGACCCTTCATTTCCACTCTATGGATGACAATGGAACATTACTGAGCATTAAAAAAAAAAAAGTGAAATGCAGCTTTTCTTTTTAACATGGAATGGACTTTGAGGGGATTATGCTTAGTTTTTAAAAAAGGCAGACAAGGAGTCAGAGAGATAGTACCACAGGTAGGGCATTTGCTTTGCACCTGGTCCACTGGGGTTCAATCCCATATGGTCTCCCAAGCCTGCCAGGAGTGATTCCTGAGCACAGAGTCTGGAGTAACCCAGTAATCCCTGAGCGCCACTGAATGTGGAACATGAACAAAAAATAAAAATTCAATTTTGGGGGGATACTGAATATGGTTCAGTGTTAGAGCAATTATATCATATTATATGAAGCCACCAGCACTACCCACAAACCCAATCCAATCCCTGCCACTACCACAAGTATCAAATGTGCCATCCTAGGCATCAGAACATTGAAGAAAAAGAAGAGGAAAGGGGATAAAAATAAAAATAAAATCTGAGGGCAGGGCCAGACCTAGCAATGCTTCTGGGATCTTAAGCGACGACAGGATTGAATCAGTCCCAGCCATAGCTGCATGCAAGGTAAGTAACCTTGCATATAACCTTGATATAACCTCACGAGAAAGCCTGATCATTCAACTAAAGCCACTCTGGTTCCTGACTTTTAGACACTTAATGAGATATTGTGTCACCGTTGTGTCCTGACTTTTAGACACTTAATGAGATATTGTGTCACCGTTGTGTGCTTTTTTAACTTAATTTTACTGTGATTCATTACACAGCATTCTATGGGTAACCTAGTATCTCCTAAAACCCTAAAAATCTCTCCAATCCTAAAACGATTGTTTTCCTGAGAGATCTCCCAAGCACACACAGTCTCACTAACAATTCTTGGCCAACAGGGCTGATGCGTCAGTGCAAGAGGATGGGAATGCAATCCATCATACGTGCAGCACACCTGTAATCAGTGCCACGAGTACCCATTCCATCTGGAAGTGCTGGGGGCTTCCAGGGTCCCACCCTGCTTAAATTCAGAGGAACGCATGGTACTGGAAACTACGCCAGGACAGGAGTCTGCCAGGCATGCTCCCTAACCATTGCACTATTTCCCATACCCCCAAATAATATTTTAATGGCAAGTTCAAGCCCATTAAAATTGCGACACAAACTCAGCATTCTATTTGAGTACTATTTCACATCAGAATTTTTACGATTATTTCACATCACTCATATTTTGTATCAGAATAACAAAATGCTTTATACCCAACATCAACAAAAAAAAGTGTAGCAATAGCAATTTCTACACAGTTGTTGGAAATGTTACTGACAGAATCTTTTTTGGGAACAAGAAGGTAATATTTATCAAAATTTTAAAACCAAGTTAAAGAGGTAATACCAGGGCTCACATGCATGCCTCACATGCCACAAGCACTGATCTAACCACAGCACCGCAGGGTCACCAAAGCACCCCATAAAGGCAGTCCTGCAGTCCCCAAGGGTGCTAGGTGTGGGCAGCCTGGGCCGGCTCAGTAATCCTTAGTACTGCAGAAATTAAGCAACACCACAGCCTGGGACTCTTGTATTAAACCACAAGCAATTTGGCTGAAAACCACTGGAGGAGACCCCAAGCCTCCTAAAGCTTAGGAGATGGGGAACCAAAAAAAAACTGTTTTCTTTTGTTCTATTTTGGGACTATACATTGGACTAACATGTAGGGGTTCTCAGAGAATTGACTATATGTAGTGCTGGCGTTGGAACCTAGGTCAATTGCATACAAGATTACGGTATTAATATTAATGTTAACACATATTAATCCCTGTAGTATCTCCTGACTCATAAAAATGACAACTTTAAAGTCACATATAACTCCATGACTTGACAATTTTAGCCATGATTTGCCTATTGCATTCATTAAAATGTAAAGTTAAGACTGGCAAGATAGTACAATGGGCAGGGTGCTTGCTTGCATGGGATTAACCTATGTTTGATCCAGCAGCCTATGTGGCCCTTGAACCAATGCCAGGAAGGATCCCTGAATGCATAATCTGAAGTAAGACCTGACCATAGTAGCTAGGTCTGACCCAAAAAGAAAGCCCCCCAAAATAATTTCCTTGGTTAAACAATTTTACTATAACTGAACAATGGCCTACTAGTCAATTTAAAACAAAACTCATATATGCTAACTTAAAAATGATATCCAATAAGTAGATAAAATGAAATAAAATAAGGCAAGCCAGAGCAATAGTCCAACAGGCCTGTGTGGCTGACCCTCCATGGATCCCCAACTTCCATATGGTCCCTTGAGCTCCACCAGGAGTAATTTCTGAGTGAAGAGCCAAGAGTAAACCACTAATCACCATTGAGTTGAGGAAGAAAAGAAAAAAAAAATTTAGAAAACAAGGAGTTAAATAGTTTCACGTACATTGAGTAAAGGTTGTCTACCCAAATATATCCATGCATTTGTGTTGTGGGTGTGTGTGTGTACACAAACACACACACACACACACACACATCTATCTTAAAAGACACACCCTAAATTTTGTGACTTCAGGAAAAGTAAACTAGATAACTTAGTACAAGATATCATTATGTTGCTTTAGTTATCAAATGTTTATATCAATTTTGAAAAGTTTTGAGTCGGTGCCAAGAGGTAGATCAACAGTAGAGCACTGGCCAAGCACACATGAGGTCCTGGATTTTATAACCAACACTGCAACAATAGAATACGACATCAACGTTTTTCATCCATTATAAAAATCTCATTGCATTCACTATCACTAATACAGAACAAATTCTAGCATGCATTCAAGTACTTCTTTCTTTGTCCTTGCTGTTGTTTGGTTTTGTTTGGGGCCCCACCCAGCAATGCTCAGGGGCTACTCTTGGCTCTACACTCAGGGAAAACTCCTGGTGGTGCTGAGGGGACCATATGGGATACAGGGGATCAAGTCCGAGTCTGCTTACGTGCCAGGTATGTGCCCTACCTGCTGTATTATCACTTCCGCCCAAAAAACACTTCTTCAACAAAGAACACAATGAGCTCAGAGTAAAAAAGTAACAACAGGACATTATGATTAAAGTTGCACGTAAACATTTCACCCAGGGGTCTCAAACTTGCGGCCCTCCATACAACATTTTGTGGCCAGTGGCCGGCCTTCAAATAGTGCAGTATTCGCAATTATTCGCTTACTGAATAATCACAATAAAAATCGCATTAGTAAGAAAAAATCGCATTAAACATTCGCATACCTCGAGCAGTTCCGTTCGGGGTATGCAAATGTTTAATGTGATTTTTTGCGATTTTTTTCTTACTAATGCGATTTTTTATTGCGAATATTCGGTAAGTGAATTTCCTTATGCGGCCCTGCCTCACCCCGACTTTGCCTCCTGCAGCACCCAGGTAAATTGAGTTTGAGACCCCTGATTTAACCATTTCTTAATTTTATTTACAGATGATCATTATTTGCAAGTCTTTAATAAACAGGCCAAACAAAACTGTTTTTATTTTGTGTCTGTATATCAGCCAGTACATCCACAAATAATATCAAATATATATGAGTAGATACTGTAAGAGAAACTACATACTTCAACTGTTTTATATATGGTTCTTAATCCACAGACATCTTAATATAGTTAGCACTAATATCTCTATTATACAATTTTTTTAATGAGGCACAAAAAGTGAGAAATTTGGCCAATAATTGCAGGAGTGTGGTTGAGAGTTTAATCCCAGATTCTAGGGGCCGGAGCCGTGGCAGCGCCTTGCTAACGCTAACGTAGGATGGACCAAGGTTAGATTCCCCACCCCACCCCACCCCTTTCGTCCCATATGGTTCCCCAAGCCAGGAGTGATTTCTGAGTGCATAGCCAGGAGTAACCCCTGAGCGTCACCAGGTGTGGCCTAAAAACTAAAAAAGAAAAAAATTGTAATTATAATCATCATCATCATCATCATCATCATCATCATCCATTCAGAGCTCTGTTATCTGTGATCCCTGGTGCTTCAGTCAGTTTCTAGCTGAACCAGAGCCAGGTGTGTGTGTGAACACAACAAAGGGGTGTCCCCAGCAAATTCTACAACCAGAATATTTATGAGTATGACATGCCATCAATAATGTTAAAACATCACAAAGAACAAAATCAACCAGTTGTTTAGGGGGAGGGCAAAAAGGAACCCTTATCAACTACCATGGGGAATAGCAAGTGGTCCAACCTCTGGAAAACAATACAGACGCTTCTCAAAAAACTAAGCATTGACCCAGCTTCCTTGCATTACCCCAACAGCACAAAACCACTACTATCTTAGGAAAAAATTTGCACCCCTATGTTCATTGAAACACTCTTGACAACATCCACTATCTGGAAACAACCCCATGCCCAAGAACTTGATAAAGAAATTGTAGTATGCTTTTTGTTAAACAATAAAAATATTCCTCAAAAACACTAAAAATTGAGCTCCCATAGGACACAACAATACCACTCCTAGGAATATACCCTCGGGACCCAAAAACACAATGCAGAAAAGGCATCTGCACTCCTACGTTCACTGCAGCACTATTCACAATAGCCAGAACCTGGCAACAACAAAAGTGCCTGAAAACAGGTGAGCGGATAAAGAAACCATGGTACATGTACACACTGGAATATTAGGCAACTGTTAGGAAAAATGAAGTCATGAAATTTGCTTCATTAAATAGATGGATATGAAAAGTATCAAGCTGAGCAAAATGAGTCAGAGAGAGAGAGGGATAGACATAGAATGATTGTATTAATTTGTGGGATATAAAAGCAAAAGAGACTATGTTAACAATATCTAAAGACAATAAAGATGAAGGCCAGGAGGATAGGTCCATAGTAGAAGCTTCCTACAATATTGAGAGAGAGAAGTCAGGCACCTAGAGAAAGGACCTCGATGACAATGTAGTTGGAACTGATCATTCTGGACAAGAACTGGGTGCTGAAAGGAGATAAAGTAATAGGCATGATACCTCCATATTTGCAAAATATCCAATTTATTTGTATACCCCTATATTTGCAAAATAATAATATTGCAAATGGAAGAGAAAGAGAGAGAGAGAGAGAGAGAGAGAGAGAGAGAGAGAGAGAGAGAGAGAGAGAGAGAGAGAGAGAGAGAGAGAGAGAGAGAGAGAGAGAGAGAGGAGAGAACAATGTCTGCCACAGAGGCAGACAACCTCCCAGTAGTAATTTCGGAGCTCAGAGCCAGGAGTAAGCCCAGGAAGCTTCTGTGTGGCCCAAACCTCCCTGTCATCACAAAACAAAGTGAAAGAGTTGGGGAGAGGGATTTTAAAAAATTGATTTTAATCAAGGAAGAAAGGCCAGAGGATGGTTCAATGAACTGGGGTAGAGTGCTTGCTTTCATACAGGAGGTGGGTTTGAACCACAGCACTGCATGGAACTCCATGAACCACTGGACTGCAGTGGTTTATTAAGAATCAATAATTTGGGGGGCTGGAGCAATAGCGTAGCAGTAGGGCAGAGACCAGGATACAGAGATTGCCCGTAGAATGAGAGAAACTCTTCAAACTCTTCTGCCTTTCAAGCAGTTGATCCAGAACAGACCTGGGTTCGATCCTCCCCAACCCAGGAGTGATTTCTGAGTGCATAGCCAGGAGTAACCCCTGAGCATCACCAGGAGTGGCCCAAAAACCAAAAAAATAAAATAAAATAAAATAAAATAAATAATTTGGGGCCTGAGCGATAGCATAGTAGCTAGGGCATTTGCCTTCTGTGCAACCAACCCTGGTTCAACCCCGGCATCCCACGTGGTCCCCCAACCTCCCAGTAGTAATTTCTTTTTTTTTTTTTTTGGGGTCACACCCGGCGGTGCTCAGGGGTTACTCCTGGCTGTCTGCTCAGAAATAGCTCCTGGCGGCACGGGGGACCATATGGGACACCAGGATTCGAACCAACCACCTTTGGTCCTGGATCGGCTGCTTGCAAGGCAAACGCCGCTGTGCTATCTCTCCGGGCCCCCAGTAGTAATTTCTGAGCACAGAGCCAAGAGTAAGCCCAGGAAGCTGCTGTGTGGTCCAAACCTCCCTCCACCACCACCCCCCCCCCAAAAAAAAGAAATTGATACCAGTGAGATAGTACAGCTGGTAAGGCACTTGTCTTAAACAAGGCTGCCCAGGATTCAATCTGAAAACTTAACAGTCAGGACCAGAGTGGGCAGAACACTTGAACCTGGTTCCAATCCTCAGTACCACATATTCCTGCCATGAATGATCCCTTAAGCTGAAACGAGTAAGCCCTGAACACTGCCCAATGTGACCTCTTCCCCCAAAAAATGTAATGGCCCATATACACAGATTCCTTTGCCTCGGAAAATAAAGATTAACAAATAACTACAAATAGGCATATTGACCCAAAGGGATTATCTGTCATACATGTAGGTATGCTTCATAGCACATAGTTTCATTCCAAAAATGCCTTACTGGATGACATCTGATCATAGAACTGACAGCAAGAAATACCGCCACCACTTAAGTCTGTCATCTCAGACCTCCCATCCCTGACTCCCAGCAATAGGGTGCCCCCAGTCAGACAGGAACTCTTATAAGCAATCTTGGGCAGTCTTGGTTTCCTGCCCTGTGAAAGGGGAATTCTCCCAGTGGTCCTCAAACTATGCCCCACGGGCCACAAATTGTATTTGTATCTGTTTTGTTTCTTCATTGCAAAATAAGATATATGCAGTGTGCAGAAGAATTCGTTCCTAAGTTTTGTTTTTACTATAGACAGACCCTCCAATGGTCTGAGGGACAGTGAACTGGCCCCCTGTTTAAAAAGTTTGTGGACCCCTGTCAGGAGGCCTGTTGCAGGAATGAAATGTAAAATACGAAAACAGCAACATACTTAGATCAAGGCCTGGCACAGAAGACGCACAACTCAGTAAACACTTCCTGTTATCTTATCTCCAAAAGTAACCCTCATGGGTGGATTTCCTGCATTTCCTACATGTCAGTGGTGGTAATCAAACCAAACTCCAACAGCACAAAGTGTGAGTATAATAGCACAAGAATTGGGTTGCTTTTTTTTTTTTTTTTAAGGAATTCACACTTAAAATACAGGATATAGTTCACAGTCAGTCTGTTCTCAGAGCACTTTGGTGTGAAACTAAACAGTCCAACACTGAGACACACACACACACACACACACACACACACACACACACGATAAAATAATTGTTTTGTTTTCTAAGGAATTCACATTAAAATGCAGGATACAGTTCACAGTCTGTCCTCATAGCACTTCAGCATGAAACTAAGGAGTCCAACACACACAAAGACACACACACACATATACAATAATACAAGAGTTGTTTTGTTTTGCTTTTTTTTTTTTAAGGAATTCACACTTGCAATTGCAGTATAGAGTTGACAGTCATTTTGTTCTCATAGCACTTTAGTGTGAGACTAAAGAGTCCAACACACAGAGACACACAGTAATACAAGAGTTGTTTTGTGTATTCTTAAGGAATTCACACTTACAATTGCACTAGACAGCTCACAGTCATTTTGTTCTCATGGCACTTTGGTGTGAGGCTAGAGAATCCAACACATACAGACACAGACACACACACACACAGACACACACAGACACACACACACACAGACACACACAGACACACAGACACACACACACACACACACACACACACACACACACACACACACACCCTCCAGAGGCCAAGCAGCTGCCAGCCAGCCAGGCCAAGGGGGGGGGGGTGAATGAATGCCCGCACCCCGCACCCCGCATCCCTCCAGGGGAGCCTGGTGGGCAGGACCGGGCCGGGTCGCCCCTGGACTCACAGCGTGTGTCCGCACACGTTGACCATGAGCTTGAGCGCCGGGTTGCGGTACTTGGTGGTCTTGCAGCGCGGGCAGCCCTGGTCCTCCATGGCGCCAGCCTGCTTCCAGCGCGGACGCCGGCACCGAGCCCGGACCCGCGGCCCGGCGGCTTCCGCCCTCCGGAGGTCCCGCCGCCGAGGCGCCGGCCAGGAACCGGGCGAGCGCAGCTCCGGGGTTCCGCCGGCCAACTGGGCCCACCCACAGGGAGGAGCCCCTTGGCTTCAGGGGGAGCGGATTTAAGAGGCAGGTTGCACCCCCAAATCTTCCTCTCTGCGCATCCAGCTGCGTTTTGGAGCCCACCGTCCTTTTAGGTCTGGAGGCATGCCCCATGGTTTTTGGACAGTGATAGCCAGTGCATATATTAGATAAGTCTGACTTTTTGTTTGAATAGAATAGTTTGACATCTTGGGCCTTTAGGCATGCCCAAGTTTTTTTAGACAGTGATAGCCAGTACATACATTAGGTAAGTCTGACTTTTTGTTTTAATAGAATAGTTTGACATCTTAGGCCTTTAGGCATGGCCAAGTTTTTTTAGACAGTGATAGCCAGTACATATATTAGATAAGTCTGACTTTTTGACATCTTACGCCTTTAGGCATGCCCAAGTTTTTTTAGGCAGTGATAGTCAGTACATATATTAGATAAGTCTGACTTCTTTTGTCTTAATATCATAGTTTGACATCTTGGGCCTTTATATCTGCAACTCCAGAATAAAGATTTTGCATTCATTACTTAAAATTTTACTGTGAATGATTTGTAATCCACTTTGGTCAAAATAAAAATATTTATTAAAAATACAAAAAATAATAAATGAGGGCCCGGAGAGATAGCACAGCGGCGTTTGCCTTGCAAGCAGCCGATCCAGGACCAAAGGTGGTTGGTTCGAATCCCGGTGTCCCATAGGGTCCCCCGTGCCTGCCAGGAGCTATTTCTGAGCAGACAGCCAGGAGTAACCCTTGAGCATCGCCGGGTGTAGCCCAAAAACCAAAATAATAATAATAATAAATAATAATAAATGAGACTTCAAAATTAAACAAAAAATAATAATAAATAAAATGCTATTTATCCACTTAAAAAAGATTTTGCACTCAGAGTCATGCAACTTCATGCAGATATTAAGTTTGGAAAAGTTATTTAGAACCAAAGTGTTTTTTTTAAATATCATCTTTATTTAAGCACCTTGATCACAAACATGAATGTAGTTGGGTTTCAGTCATAAAGAACACCCAGGGCAACATTCTCACCATCAATGTCTCCAAGAACCAAAATTTTGAGCTTAACGCTAACTATGACCTATTCTCACTAAGGAGCAGAATAGTTTTATAAATAACAACTGATATATATACTCTGGTAAGAGCAGCTTCCTTCAAGAATCTTGAAGATTCTTTACTGTGTCATCTGGCTCCAACAGCCCTTCTAGGCTGCTCTTATAAAAGAGAATTTATCTGAGGCCAGAGAGATAGCATGGAGGTAAGGCGTTTCCTTGTATGCAGAAGGTCAGTGGTTTGAATCCCGGCGTCCCATATGGTCCCCCCAACCCTGCCAGGAGTGATTTCTGAGCGTAGAGCCTAGCAGGGGTCCTCAAACTTTTTAAACAGGGGGCCAGTTCACTGTCCTTCATACTGTTGGAGAGCCAGATTATAGTAAAAACAAAAATTATGAACAAATTTCTATGCACACTGCATATATCTTATTTAGAAGTGAAGAAACAAAATGGGAATAAATACAATATGTGGCCCGCAGGCTGTAGTTTGAGGACCATTGGCCTAGAGTAACCCCTGAGCATTCCCGGGTGTGACCCAAAATCAAGAAATAAAAAGGTACATGTTTCTTCTCCATGACAAGAACCTATTAGCACTGTATGTATAGGAAAAATGAAAGAGGAATTATCAGGATATAGTAGTATAATGTGGAAAATGTTTATCCAAAGCTTCATTTTATAATCTCACCCAAACTCTATCAAAAGTGGACATACAGGAACCAGAGTGATAGCACAGCAGTAGCACAAATGCCTTGCACATGGTGAGTGGAGACAGAACCAGGTTTGATCCTCGGCTTTCCATATGGTCCCCCAAGCCTACCAGAGCAATTTCTGAGTGCACAGCCAGGAGTAATCCCTGAGCATCACCAAGTGTGGGCCCAAAACCCCCCCAAAAAAGGTGGACATAAAAAAGTTTTCAAATAAATCCAAACACTGACTATCAGCTTTACGCAGTCACAGTTATCTTAACTTTTCATACAATTTTGCTCTTTCCAAAAACAAAGAAAGAATCAGTGCGAGATGGGTTTTTGGTTTGGAGCCAATCTTAGGAAAGTATTCTCAGGAGACACCCTCAGCATGGTGTTCAGGTGTCTCTCCTGGCGGTGCTCAGGTGATCAGGCAGCGCTGGGGTCAAACCACAGACGACCTCCTCCACCATGTACAGCATATGTGTCAACTCTTTCATTTCTCTATCCAATTACTTTTTGTTTGTTTATTTGTTGCAGTTTAAAGTTGGGCTATACCTGACTTTTCCCAGAGCTTACTCCAGGCCCTGTGATCAAGAAGAATCACTTCTGGTGGGGTTTGGGGGACCCTATGCTGTGTCAAGATTGAACCCAAGTATGCCATGTACAAGGCAAGTGTCCTCCCCACTGCACTTTCCCTCCAAACTTACGAATAGGTATTTAAACAGTGAACCCACTTAGCAATGTGTACCGTATTTTCCGGCATATAAGACGACTTTTGAAACGAAAAAAAGTCAACCGAAAATCGGGGGTCGTCTTATACGCCGAGTATATCCCGAAAAATGTTTCAATATGCCGCTCAACGAAAATTGTCTGAATATTGCCACAAAACGAATTTTCCAACTCGATCCTGCACCAATCACTGCCAGGCTGCTCGGACCGCCTCTCTGACTCCGCCAATTCAAGCAGGCTTTTGATGCATGCAAAGTAGACAATGTTCTGTCCCAAATCTACACTGTCAAAAGCCTGCTCAGATGGGCCAGAGTCAGAGAGCAAGTCTATTACAGTATGACCTTTGAACCTTTGTTGTTGTGATTGGCTCACTGTGGTACATACAGTTGCAGCACAGGAACGTTCTGTCTGATACAGCGAATAGAGGCCTAAACCTATGTGTTAACTGTAAAATGAGGGGGTCGCCTTATACACCGGAAAATATGGTAGTTGATTTTCATGGGAACTTAACCCACAACTGGATATTGTATCAGAGAACCAGGAAAGCAAAGCAATAAGACTTCACATTACAAATTCACCTGAATGGTAAATAAATCATGTCATCTGCTTGGCCATAAGACTCTTCATGAGCAAGCGCTAAGCAGGACTGAGGGATGTAGTTCAGTAGTATATACCTTACATGCATGAGAACTGGTTTGATACCCAACATGAAAGGAGGAAAAAATAAATTATTAAAACACTACAACTTGTTGTGCTGACCTAGAAAGTCATTATTGCTGCTGTTGTCTTCCTGAAAGAAATCTTAGCTAAACATGACAGAGTGAAGATATCTAAGAATATGACAATTTTGGGCTCTTCAACAGGGCGTTTTAACAAGAAACTTCAAGGGAAAAATGCAAAAATAAAGAAGAAAAATATTTTAGTATTTAGGTGGGTCACACCCAGCAACGCTCAGGGATACCACCTGGCTCTACGCTCAGATATCGCTCCTGGCAGGCTCGGGGACCATATGGGATGCCGGGATTTGAACCACCATCCTTCTACATCTAAGACAGAAGGACGCTGTGCTATCTTTCCAGGGCCCCCCCACCAAAAAAAAAAAACAAACAAACATTTTAACCAATACTACATCCGTTCAACTGACTACTTTTTACTATCTCTAGGACAATTTTTTTTGTTTTGTTTTTGTTTTCGGGCCACACCCAGTGATGCTCAGGGGTTACCCCTGGCTATGCACTCAGAAATTGCTCCTGGCAAGGAGGACCACATGGGATGCCCGGGATCAAACCTAGGTCCATCCTGGGTCAGCCACTTGCAGGGCAAACATCCTTCAGCTGTGCTATCACTCAGGCCCCTTTTCTTCTTTTTTTAATCTCTAGGACAATTCTAATCATGTCTTTAAATATGATATCTTAGCCAATTTGGAAAATGAATTGTTTTTTATTTATCTAAACTTTGGAATCAAAATAAAATAAACACATAAGATAGAAGGAGAAATATTACTCACAGACTTAACTATTCCAGGTTGGAAACCACTGTTATAGAGGCATGATTGTAAAAAATGACTTGGAATACTATCAGGTAAGGATTACAGTCAGCTCTCCATAATCATGAGTTCCAAATTCTCAAAAGCAAGCAACCACAGATCAAAAATAAGTAGTGGTTAGGCCTATAATGTTTGTATATGTACTGCACACATAATAGATTTTTCTTGTTAGGATTCCATAAACAATATACCATAACCACTATTTACATCAAACTTGCCTTGTATTAGATAGCAGGCATAGAATAGACACAAAAACTAAGCCATTTTATACCAGGGACTTTAGCAATTATTTGGGTTTTGGTCTTGGCAAAAGAAACTACTACCCTCAGCAAATAAGTCATGTCATCTGCTTGATCATAATATTAATAGTTTATTAACAAGAGCTCATTGGGGTTAGTGGCAGTGAAGCTAGAGGCAGTAGATGGTGCTCATAGATTTTTGTCACTGGTATCAAGAGAAATGGATAAATTCATGACTTATTAATTATATGACCTCAGAAATCAATCTTCCCAACTGTAAGTTAAAAATAGTGCTTCATCACAAAGAATGAGAACAAGCAGTGCTGATAGGGATGTGGAGAAGAAGTAACTCTTATCCACTGCTGGTGGGAATACTGTCTAGTCCAACCTTTATGGAAAGCGATATGGAGATTCCTCCAAAAACTGGAAATTGAGCTCCCATACAATCCAGCTATACCACTCCTAGGGATATACCCTAGGAATACAAAAATACAATACAGAAATCCCTTCCTCACACCTATATCATTGCAGCGCTATTTACAATCCCCAGACTCTGGAAACAACCAAGATGCCCTTTAACAGATGAATGACTAAAGAAACTGTGGTACATATATACAATGGAATATTATGCAGCTGTCAGGAGAGATGAAGTCATAAAATTTTCCTATACATGGATGAACATGGAATCTATTATGCTGGGTTAAATAAGTCAGAAGGAGAAAGATAGGGGGCCTGAGAAATGGCATGGAGGTAAGGCATTTGCCCTGCATACAGAAGGATGGTGGTTCACATCCTGGCATCCCAAATGGTCCCCCGAGCCTGCCAGGAGCAATTCCTGAGCATAAAGCCAGGAATAATGCCTGAGTGCTGCCGGGTGTGATCCAAAAACAAAAACCAAAAAAAGGAGAAAAACAGATGAAGAATAGTCTCACTCACCTATGGGTTTTAAGAAAAATAAAAGACATTTGTTCAATAATCCTCAGAGACAAAGAGAGGAGGGCTGGAAGGTTCAGTTCACAACATGAAGCTCGCCAAAAAGAGTGGTGAGTGCAGTTAGAGAAATAACTACACTGAGAACTATCCTAACAATGTGAATGAATGAGAGAAGTGAAAGACTGTCTAGAGTACAGGCGGGGGTGGGATGGGGAGGAGGGAAATTCGGGCATTGGTGATGGGAATGTTGCACTGGTGAAGGGGGAATTTCTTTACATGACTGAAACCCAACTACAATCATATTTATAATCAAGGTGTTTAAATAAAGATATAAAAAATAAAAACAAGGGGCCAAAGAGATAGCACAGAGGTAAGGCCTTTGCCTTGCATGCAGAAGGACGGTGGTTCGAATCCCGGCATCCCATATGGTCCTCTGTCTGTCAGGGGCGATTTCTGAGCCTAGAGTCAGGAGTAATCCCTGAGCGCTGCTGGGTGTGACCCAAAAACCAAATAAATAAATAAATAAATAAATAAACAAAAAATAGTGCTTGTCCAAGATTACTAACTACAGAAGACTGTGACAACCATGACTGGGCAGAATGTGTCTTGGGATCAATAAAAAAGACCCTAGTTTAGGCTTTGGCCTACGATCTGTACAACAACTAAGATCTCAAATTCCAGAGGTCTGACTGAGACAACTGTAACTGAGCAGTACTTCTCTAAAATTAATGAAAGACTCTATCCTAGGCTTCATCCTAGGATCGGTGCAAAAAAACAAGACTACCAACTACAGAAAACTGATTAAAACAACAGTGATGGAACAGAACTTCTAGAACCGTAAAGAAAAAACTCCATCTTATGACCTGTGCAATATCAAGATCTCTAGTTACAGAGGCCTGATTTTTATCATTCATGACTGAGCAGAAAGTTTCCAGAGACCACAAAAGGACCTAGGGGAGGGGCTGGAGAGATAGCATGGAGGTAGAGCGTTCACCTTGTGTACAGAAGGACGGTGGTTCAAATCCCAGCATCCCATATGGTTCCCCAAGCCTGCCAGGAGCGATTTCTGAGCGTAGAGCTGGGAGTGTCCCCTGAGCACTGCCGGGTGTGATCCAAAAACAAATAAACAAACAAAAAAGGACCTAGGGAAGAGTAAAAGAGCATGTACGGAGCCTGGAGTTATTCCCATGACATTATATTTCAAGGGCAGAGAAACCCTGTATCTCTTAGGCCAAGGGAATTCCCTTTCTAATCTCCCCAATATTTAATATGGCTATGAAAAAAAGCACAAATTAATGTTTTAGTTGTTATTGTTGTTTGTTTGTTTGTGCCATGTTTGGTTTTTGTTTCAGGACCATGGTTATTGTTTGGTTGTTGTCTTTATTGCTGTGGTGCTTTTTGGGTTTTTTGTTTGATATTTTTTGTATTGCTATGTTTTTCTTCCTTTTTTTCCTTTCTTCTCTCTTTTTGTTTTGTTTTTGTTTTTTGTTTTTGGATCACACCTGGCAGCGCTGAGGAGTTATTCCTGGTTCTACGCTCAGAAATCACTCATGGGCTCAGGAAACCATATGGGATGCCATAATTTTTTTTTGTTTGTTTTGTTTTTTTTTTTTAATTTTTTTTTATTTAAACACCTTGATTACATACATGATTGTGTTTGGGTTTCAGTCATAAAAGGAACACCACCCATCACCAGTGCAACATTCCCATCACCCAAGTCCCAAATCTCCCTCCTCCCCACCCAACCCCCGCCTGTACCCTAAACAGGCTCAACATTTCCCTCATACATTCTCAATATTAGGACAGTTCAAAATGTAGTTATTTCTCTAACTAAACTCATCACTCTTTGTGGTGAGCTTCCTGAGGTGAGCTGGAACTTCCAGCTCTTTTCTCTTTTGTGTCTGAAAATTGTTATTACAAGGGTGTCTTTCATTTTTCTTAAAACCCATAGATGAGTGAGACCATTCTGCGTTTTTCTCTCTCTCTCTGACTTATTTCACTCAGCATAATAGATTCCATGTACATCCATGTATAGGAAAATTTCATGACTTCATCTCTCCTGACAGCTGCATAATATTCCATTGTGTATATGTACCACAGTTTCTTTAGCCATTCGTCTGTTGAAGGGCATCTTGGTTGTTTCCAGAGTCTTGCTATGGTAAATAGAGCTGCAATGAATATAGGTGTAAGGAAGGGGTTTTTGTATTGTATTTTTGTGTTCCTAGGGTATATTCCTAGGAGTGGTATAGCTGGATCGTATGGGAGCTCGATTTCCAGTTTTTGGAGGAATCTCCATATCGCTTTCCATAAAGGTTGAACTAGACAGCATTCCCACCAGCAGTGGATAAGAGTTCCTTTCTCTCCACATCCCCGCCAACACTGTTTATTCTCATTCTTTGTGATGTGTGCCATTCTCTGGGGTGTGAGGTGGTATCTCATCGTTGTTTTGATTTGCATCTCCCTGATGATTAGTGATGTGGAACATTTTTTTATGTGTCTTTTGGCCATTTGTATTTCTTCTTTGTCAAAGTGTCTGTTCATTTCTTCTCCCCATTTTTTGATGGGGTTAGATGTTTTTTTCTTGTAAAGTTCTGTCAGTGCCTTGTATATTTTGGAGATTAGCCCCTTATCTGATGGGTATTGGGTGAATAGTTTCTCCCACGGGATGCCATAATTTGAACCACCATCCTTCTGCATGCAAGGCAAACGGCTTACCTCCATGCTATCTCTCCGGCCCCTCCCTTTCTTCTCTTAAATCGATATTTATAGCCTCTAGAAGGACTCCTCCCATTTTCTGCTTGTTTGCTTTTTCCCTCCCCCCCTTTTTTTTTTCCCTTCAAACAGAACCACATAACTTGAACCATCTTGTTCCGCCTCACAAATTAAGGGGGATAAAAAAAATTGAGGGAGATATAATGGAGGGTACCAAGACCAAACAGTCATATGAACATTGAGTAGAAATTAAAAATGATCAGACTTAGGTTCCAAATCCAAAGCGAACGACAATAGAATCGATACCCAATCTACAACAAGCTAGACACAGAGGGGACCACTTATACTAGCAGCTCGGGGGGTAAGGGAGAAGAATATGGGATGCATACTGGGAACAAGGGGTGGAGGGAGAACAACTTTGGTGGTGGGAATACCTCTGATTCAATGTCAATATGTACCTAAAATATTTCTGTGAAAGATTTGTAATCCATTTTGGTCAAAATAAAAATTATTTTAAGGGGCCAGCGAGGTGGCACTAGAGGTAAGGTGCCTGCCTCGCAAGCGCTAGCCAAGGAAGGACCACGGTTTGATCCCCCAGCGTCCCATATGGTCTCCCCAAGCCAGGGGCAATTTCTGAGCACTTAGCCAGGAGTAACCCCTGAGCATCAAACGGGTGTGGCCCGAAAAACCAAAAAAATATTATTTTAAAAAAAATAGTGCTTGGGGCCGGAGAGATAGTATGGAGGTAAGGCCTTTACCTTGCATGCAGAAGGTCGTTGATTTGAATCCCAGCATCCCATATGGTCCCCTGTGCCTGCCAGGGGGCGATTTCTGAGCATAGAGCCAGAAGTGACCCCTGAGCACTGTCAGATGTGACCCAAAAACCACAAAAAAGAAAGGAAGGAAGGAAGGAAGGGAGAGAGGGAGGGAGGGAGGGAAGGAGGGAGGGAGGGAGAGAGAGAGAGAGGGAGAGGAAGGAAGGAAGGAAGGAAGGAAGGAAGGAAGGAAGGAAGGAAGGAAGGAAGGAAGGAAGGAAGGGACGGGAGGGAGGGAGGGAGGGAGGGAGGGAGGGGAGGGAAAGAGAGAGAAAAAGAAAGGAAAGAAAGAAAGAAGAAAAGAAAGAAAGAAAGAAAGGAAAGAAAGAAAGAAAAGAAAGAAAGAAAGAGAAAGAAAGAAAGAAAGGAAAGAAAGAAAGAAAGAAAGAAGAAAAGAAAGAAAGAAATGAAAGAAAGAAAGAAGGAAAGAAGGAAGGAAGCGAAGGAAGGAAGGAAGGAAAGAAAGAAAGAAAGAAAGAAAGAAAGGAAAGAAAGAAAAGAAAGAAAGAAAGAAAGAAAGAAAGAAAGAAAGAAAGAAAGAAAGAAAGAAAGAAAGAAAGAAAGAAAGAAAGAAAGAAAGAAAGAAAGAGAGTGCTTGTATGCTCTGACCTCCCATAGGGTCTGGCCTCCAACTACAGACTATGAACAGATTTCCAATGTCTGTCTATAAGTGGGTGTGAATGAGTGTTTGGTGGACTTCAGTTTGTCTGATCTGGATTGTACATAATCCCTGCCTATATTGTATATAGTCCCTGTTATATATTATCCCTCCTTCCCCGCCCACCCCGTTCACCCCCTTACAAAACCCTTTCTATCTGCTCACCCCCTCACCTGATCCCTTATCTCATTATCTCTGCCTATTTAACCTTCTTTACCCTCAGCTCTTAACTCCTCAGGAATGAGTTCTTGCTCCAGCTCCAGCAAGCTGCCACCTGGCTCCCAAAGCGAAAGGACACCCTACCAGCCCTCCCTCCAATTCTCCTCAGGCCAAGATGGAGCCAACAATCCTGCTGCCTCATTCGATGTGTCTTTTTCTCCCACATATGCTCAATGTGAACCGTAGGTTGTTACCAGCACCAGCTCCAGACAGACTGAAGCTGGAGGACACTACCTGATTCCTGACTGCTGCAAAACATTTCTCAGACTCCACAAGATCACAGTGTGGAATGAAAATGTACCCGGATTGTTGGTAGACGCTTTTGGTTCAGTCCTCATGTTGCCTTCTAATTAGTTGTCTCTCGATGGGTTCCTTTGGTTTTCTTCTTAAAAAGTTATTTCCCCAGTGCCTCCTCATCTGGCATTTCCCCCCTCCCCTTGGGGGTGAACTTTGTTTATTCCAGTAAAGGCTATTCAGGCGGCCTGGAGGGGGAGCTGCCATCTTGACGTGGTGGAGCTACTGGCTTGTGGATGAACAGTTCGCCTTGTGCGTTTCTGGCCTGCTAAACCTTCCCAATAGTGTGTGGATTATTTCCTGCGTCGGAATTGCTGCTGGACCTGCGTCTCTTGTTCTGCCTGGATTAGGGGCATGGTTATCCCTCTCGCTCTCTGGGGAATTTGGAATGCACAATCCACCATTTCACATTGGGTCTTATTTCCCCCCATCCCCAGACTATCTCAAAAGACTTAATGGGAATTATTTGTATGTTTCTGTAGATGCATTTCTTTAATAGTTATAACTCTTTTTTTTTGTTTTTGTTTTTGTTTTGTTTTTGTTTTGGGGACACACCCGGCAGTGCTCAGGGGTTACTCCTGGCTGTCTGCTCAGAAATAGCTCCTGGCAGGCACGGGGGACCATATGGGACACCGGGATTCGAACCAACCACCTTTGGTCCTGGATCGGCTGCTTGCAAGGCAAACGCCGCTGTGCTATCTCTCCGGGCCCAATAGTTATAACTCTTAGTGTTTATTTCCATACGTAGAAGTAGACTTCCCCATTCCCCCCCCCCCTTTTTTTTTGCTTGTTTTAGTCCTACTTAACAGAAAATTCTAGTATAAAATCTTGTTTGGGATAAGACCTTAGATCAAAACTAGGGTTAGAGACTACCATGTTATTTTTACCCACAAATGCACCAATAATATGGCACCATTCCTTTTTTCATAGGGACACTAAAGCAGGGAAATTTTATGTATAGAAACAAGTTCTAAACTAATAGGGATAAAAACCCATAAATTTTATAATACGGGGGCGCCTTCCACCCTGAACATTTGTCATGTGGACTTGACTTAGGCCTCAACTGATCAGACATCGACCATCCAACTCTGAACCCCGGATCCCAATCTTAGAACTGGCACAGTTCCCTGCACTAGCACCAGGAACCAAACTCCCACCCCACCCCTCCCAGGGAGGCCCTAATACCACTCTAGCACCAACTTGCTCCAGGGTAGGTTCATATGACACCTAATGATAAGGAAACAGCAACAATTTGATCTAAGGGCAAGTTGCCCTACCTTACCACCATTTCTCAGATGAAATCAAAAGACCCTCTGTCCTAGGATCTATACAAAAAGATATCTTCAAGATCTTTAATTACAGAAGACTGACTTTGACAACCATGACTGAGCAGAACTTTTCCTGGTACCATAAAGAAAGACCTTGGGGTTTGACAACTAACATGCCAGGAGCCTGTAACCAACCTTAGGGCAGTATGCTTCAAGGGTAGAGACACCCTGTATCTTTAGGCCAAGGAAATTTCCTTTCTAATTTTCCCAACATTTACTGTGCCTATTCAAAAAAATTGGGTGGGGGCTGGATAGATAGCACAGCGGTAGGGCATCTGCCTTGCAAGCGACTGATCCAGGACTGACGTTATTTCGAATCCTGGCATCCCATATGGTCCCCCTGCCTGCCAGGAGCAATTTTCTGAGCTCAGAGCCAGGAGTAACCCCTGAGCACCGCCAGGTGTGGACCCAAAACCAAAAAAAAAAAAAAAGTCACATCTGCCCCCCCTTTATTTTCTTCTTTTAATTTTATTTATATTTATAGCTTCTAGATAGGGGCTCCTGCCTTTTTTAAAGAACCATAGAACATGAATCATTTTGTTCTGCCTCATATTTCTATGTCTCACTACTAATTGAAAAAAGAAAAGAGAAGTTGATGGGAACCAGGGGCCACGCGGTCTCAGGAGCATTGAGTGGAAATAAAAAAAGTCATATCTAAATACCCAAACCAAAGTCAACAACAATCGAATCAAGAAACCCCAACTATAACAAGCTAAACACAAAATGGACCTGTTACACTAGTAGACCAGGAGCTAAGGGCGGAGGTATGAGATGCATGCTGGGAACTCTGGTGAAGGGAGGTCAACACTGGTGGCGGGAATAGCCCTAATTCACTGTCACTATGTGCCTGAAATACAACTATGAAAGACTTGTAATTCACATTGATCTCAATAAAATTAAAAAAAAAATAGTGCTTGGGCCAGAGCAATAGCATATTGGTAGGGCATTTGCCTTACACGTGGCTGATCCAGGACAGACCTTGTTTTGATTCCCAGTGTCCAATATAGTTCCCCAAGCCAGGAGCAATTTCTGAATGCATCGCCTGGAGTAACCCTTGAGCATCATCGGTGTGGCCCAAAAACAAAACAAAACGAAACAAAAATAGTGCTTGTAGATGACAAAGCAATAGTATGGTGGATATTTTCCTTCAATGTGGCTGATCTGGGTTTAATTCCTGGTACTCCATTTATATGGTTCCCTGAGTCTGCCAGAAATGATCCCCAAGAAAAGAGCCAGTAGTGATACCTGAGCACAGCCAAGTGTGATCACCCTTCCAAAAAGAGAATAATGCTTGTAAAAATTAAATGAGACAGGCCCGGAGAGATAGCACAGCGGTGTTTGCCTTGCAAGCAGCTGATCCAGGACCAAAGGTGGTTGGTTTGAATCCCGGTGTCCCATATGGTCCCCAGAGCCTGCCAGGAGCTATTTCTAAGCAGATAGCCAGGAGTAACCCCTGAGCACTGCCGGGTGTGGCCCAAAAACCAAAAAAAAAAAAAAAAAAAGAATAAGAACTCAATAACTAATAGCTATGGTGCCGGAGTGATAGCACAGTGGCAAGGCGTTTGCCTTGAATGCAGCAGACCTGGGGCAGACCCGGGTTCGATTCCCGGCATCCTATATGGACACCCGAGCCTGCCAGGAGTGATTTCTGGTCAAAGAGCCAGGAGTAACCCCTGAGCACCACCAGATGTGGCACAAAAGCAAACAAACAAAAATAAATAGTAGCTATGACTAGCAGTATGATTAGTAATGATAGTGTCTCATAAAGGTGGTATAATGTTAACAGAAGAGCCCAACCTTCTTTGACAGACAGACTTGATTTTGAGCCATACCCATCAGTATTCAGGATTTACTCTGACCCTGTGCTAAGAGATCACACCTAGTGGTAGTGCTAGAGAAAATACATGAAATGCCCAGGCTACACAGGGGTTGGCCATGCACTGGGCAAGTGCCTAGATCCCTGTTCTATTTCTACAGACCCAAGTTTTCTTATTTATTTTTGTTTCTGTTTGTTTTGGACCACACACAGTGGCAGTGCTCAGATATCACTCCTGGAAGGGTTTGGGGGACTAAATGAGATGCCCAGAATCAAACTTGGGTTGGCTGTGTGCAAGGCAAGCACCTTACCTACTGTAGTATTTGTTTCTCCAGCTCTGGTATTCCTGAGTCTGGTTCCCTGAGTCTGCAGATGGCAGGACATCTATTTGGAACAACTGGACCACTTATTTCCCTTCCTAAATGAAATCACTCTCAAACATTCTCATTCTAGTTAAAAGTAGATTTTGTGGGATTTCATTCACTCTTTTCGCTGCTAGTGGAAATACCGACTAGTCCAGTCTTTATGATAAACAATATGAAGATTCCTCAAAAAACTAGAAATTGAGCTCCCATAGGATCCAGCTATACCACTCCGAGGGATATACCATAGGAACACAGAAATACAATACAAAAATCATCTCCTTACACCTATATTCATTGCAGTGCTATTTACAATAGCCAGAATCTGGAAACAACCAAGATGCCCTTCAACAGATGAATGGCTAGAGAAACTGTGGTACATATACACAATGGAATATTATGCAGCTGTCAGGAGAGATGAAGTCATGAACTTTTCCTATACATGGATGGACATGGAATCTATTATGCTGAGTGAAATAAGTCAAAGGGAGAGAGTGAGATACAGAATAGTCTCAATTTTATCTATGGGTTGGGTTTTAAGAAAAATAAAAGACATTATTGTAATAATGCCCAGAGACAATAGAGATGAGGGCCAGAAGGACCAGCTCCCAATATGAAGCTCACTACAAAGATTGGTGAGTGCAGTTAGAGAAATAACTATGCTGACAACTATGGTAACAGTCTCAATAAGTGAGAGAGGTAGAAAGCCTGTCTTGAATACAGGCAGGGGTGGGGAGGAGGGAGATGGGGGCATTGGTGGTGGAAAGTTTGCACTGGTGAAGGGATTGTTGCTTTCATGACTGAAACCCAACGACAATCATGTTTGTAATCATGGTGTTTAAATGATGATACTTTCTTTTTTTTTTTTCTTTTATTTAATTATTTAAACATTGAGGGCCCGGAGATATAGCATGGAGGTAAGGCGTTTGCCTTTCATGCAGGAGGTCATCGGTTCGAATCCCGGTGTCCCATATGGTCCCCCGTGTCTGCCAGGAGCGATTTCTGAGCCTGGAGCCAGGAATAACCCCTGAGCACTGCCGGGTGTGACCCAAAAACACAAAAAAAAAAAAAAAAAAAAAAAAAAAAACATTGAAAGATTTTTTTAAAGTAGATTCTATGGGCTCAAGAGACAGTGCGCACACACACACACACACACACACACACACACACACACACACACACACACACAAATGGGCCCAGAGAGATAGCACAGCGGTGTTTGCCTTGCAAGCAGGCGATCAAGGACCAAAGGTGGTTGGTTCGAATCCCAGTGTCCCATATGGTCCCCCGTGCCTGCCAGGAGCTATTTCTGAGCAGACAGCCAGGAGTAACCCCTGAGCACCGCTGGGTGTGGCCCAAAAACAAAAAAAAACAAAAAAACAAAAACAGAGAGAGAGAGAGAGAGAGAGAGAGAGAGAGAGAGAGAGAGAGAGAGAGAGAGTGTGTGCAAAGGGCTGGAGAAGATGGCGGCAGAGTATTGGCCTCCATTCCAGCACCACGCAGTCCACAGAACACCTTCATGGTCTACCCCAGCAACAGGAAGTAACATCACCACCACCACCCCCCAAAAAAAAAGAAAGTAGACTCTATATCCCTGGGATTAGAGTTTCTCAAATATAGATTTTCCTTTCTCTTTCCACCACTAGAAGCTTTCCTAATCTGAAAGGAACATTCATTTGGTTTTTTGTTTGTTTGTTTAGTTGGTTAGTTGGTTGGTTGGTTGGTTTTTGGGTTGCATCCAGCAGCGCTGAGGGGTTACTCCTGGCTCTATGCTCAGAAATTGCTCTTGGCAGACTCGAAGGACCATATGGGATGCTGGAATTCGAACCACTGTCCTTCTGCATGCAAGGCAAACACACTACCTCCATGCTATCTCTCCGACCCCTTGTTTTATATATTTTTTTTTATTTTTTGGCCACATGGCAAAGAGCCTAGGGCTTGAGTTTAACTGCTCATGGGATTTAGGGATCACTCTTGGTGAGCTCAGGGGACCCTATGTGGTACAAGAATCAAATCCAGGTCAACCATATTCAAGGCAAGAAATACTATCTCCCCAACCCAGGTTCTAATGAGCATGTTAGGAAGTGATCCCTTACTGGACCAATTATAGATCTTCTCATCAGAGATCTTGCCTAGAATTTTTCAAATTAGCAGAAGATAAAAGCAGCAAATCCTCTTTAATGAAGATGGGAAGTGTGAACCCGAAGTTTAAGAAGCTAACATAGTGGCAACTTTCTAGGACAAGTCCCTTTTAAAAGAATGCAATTACCAGGAATTATGCAAAACAAAATGGGCCAAAGGGAGAGAGGTAAGGATTAGATAATTTCATCTATGTGTATAATATAGATGTAATCATCCAGTATAATTGAATATAAAATTGATGATGAGGGTTGGCCAGATGGCTCAAAGATCTGGAGTGCATGCTTTGCATGTGGGAACCCCAGATTCAATCCCTAACATCATGCAATCCCTCCAGCTCTACCAGTATGGCACAATGAACAGACAAAACAAAATAAAAATTAAAAAAGTGAACATTGATCAATGTCCTTAACACCTAAGTCAGGGATTAAGGTAGCCTGAGAGGGAATGAGGAGAGAGAAAACATTTCATTTAAAATCCTTCATAACCTTCAAATTCACTAATTCTCAATGTGCCTTTTAAGCTAATCTACCACTTACATAAAACACATATTTATTCACTTAGCTTAGAAATTAGTTTAGAGGAGCCGGAGAGATAGCATGAAGGTGGGGCATTTGCCTTGCATGCAGAAGGATGGTGGTTCGAATCCCAGCATCCCATATGGTCCCCCGAGCCTGCCAGGAGTAATTTCTGAGCAGAAAGCTATGAGTAGCCCCTGAGCGCTGCTGGGTGTGACCCAAAAACAAAACAAAAAAAAATTAGTTTCGAAATACTATCACACACCTTCATGGCATCAAATTTTCTCATTCTATTCTCTCTACTGCTAATGTGTGTGCTCTCAAAAACCATTTTCTGATGGCCGGAAAAAGAGTACAGTCAGGCACTTGCCTTGCATGCAGCTGACCCAGGTTCAATCCCCGGCATCCATGTGGTCTCCCAGCATATGGATTACTGATTGAAGAACTAGAAGTAACCCCTAAGAATCACTAGGTGTGGCCACAAAACAAACAAAAACAAATGTTGCCCTTAAAAATTCAACCAAAAAACCACTCCAAACTAAGTCCTCTCAAAATTAAATCTGTTTATCTTCATGACTCCCGTAGCCTATATTGTACATAATTTTTTATTGTACATAATTGACCCTCTTCTCTTCCCCATCAGCATTTATGCCCATCATGTTAGAAACTCCAATATATCCATCTTTTTTATCATTCAGTGCCTACTGTAAAACCTTGTATTTTATCAGAATCCAAATATTTGACAAATGAATGATCTTTCAATTACACGTCATCAACCACTGGTTAGTAAATAACAGTCATTTCACCTGGGTTGTTTTTTTTTTAATTTTTGGGCCATGACCAGAAGTCACTCCTGACAGCAACTAGGGGATCAATCTATAAGGGGAAACTAACCTAGGTATTCCATACGCAAAATATTCACATACTTTGGGCTATGTCTTGGTCCCAGGGATGATTATTTTCAAAATGTCCTCCTTAGTGGCAGCAAAATTTCTGAAGTAGGGGCCAGCGAGGTGGCGCTAGAGGTAAGATGTCTGCCTTGCAAGCGCTAGCCAAGGAAGGACCACGGTTCAATCCCCTGGCGTCCCATATGGTCCCCCAAGCCAGGAACAATTTCTGAGCACTTAGCCAGGAGTAACCCCTGAGCATCAAACGGGTGTGGTCCAAAAAACTAAAGAAAAAAAATTCTGAAGTAGACAAAAATACAGATTTTCTGAAATAGACATAATTCACCAAGATAACATCAAATGGGCTAGCTATCTTCCAGAAACAAAATCAGAAGTTTTGAAAAAAGAACTTTTAGCTCTGTAACACAGCATCCTTAGGTATATTCGAGTGTAACATTTTGAACAAGAATTTCAATACACTGAAAATAAAATATATCTTTAGGAGATATCTTTAGGAGGCTCCATTTCAAGAAAGGAAAAGTTACATAAATAGTCCAAATTTTGGGGCTGGAGAGATAGCATGGAGGAAGGGCATTTGCTTTGCATGCAAAAGGACTGTGGTTTGAATCCCGGCATCCCACATGGTCCCCCGAGCCTGCCAGGAGCGATTTCTGAGCATAGAGCCAGGAGTAATCCGAGCGCTGCCGGGTGTGATCCCCCCCCCCAAAAAAAAATAGTCCAAATTTTTTGATGTTCTAAACTCACACACAATCAAATCCTCAACTCTATTCCCAATAACAACACAGCTTAAAACTGTTTAACAGATGGGACTGGAGTGATAGCACAGCAGGTAGGACATTCACCTTGCAAGGAACTGACCCGGGCTCAATCCCGGGCATCCCATATGGTCCCCAAGCCTACGAGGAATAATGTCCGAGCGCAGAGCCAGGAGTAACTCCTGAGCATTGCCGACTATGGCCACACACACTATTTACTAACCACACACCCCCCAAATTATTATTATTTTTTTTTTGGTTTTTGGGCCACACCCGGCAGTGCTCAAGGGTTCCTCCTGGCTGTCTGCTCAGAAATAGCTCCTGGCAGGCACGGGGGACCCTATGGGACACCGGGATTCGAACCAACCATCTTTGGTCCTGGATCGGCTGCTTGCGAGGCAAACACCGCTGTGCTATCTCTCCGCCCCCCCCCCCAAATGATTTAACAGCACAGCAGTTCAATGTTTAAGGTTTGGCAGACATAGGAAGTAGAAGCAGGGGCTGGAGAGACTATCGGGTAAGGCTTTTGCCTTGCATGGAGCTGACCCAGTTTTGATACCATATGGTCCCCCAACTGTGCCAGAGTAACTTCTGAGCTCAGAGCCAGGAGTCACCCTGAGCACGACTGGGTATAGCAAAAAGAAGAGGAGGAGGAGGAGGAGGAGGAGGAGGAGAAGGAGGAGAAGGAGGAGGAGGAGAAGGAGGAGGAGAAGAAGAAGAAGAAGAAGAAGAAAGAAGAAGAAGAAGAGAATTAGAAACAATCATTCATCAATTGTATAAATTTGGAAAAAAACAGCATTTGGATATTAACTTCACACCAGCAGATTGTTTACTTTGAAGGCAGCTGACCCAGGTTCAATCTCCAGCATCCCACAGGTCCCTGGAGCATTTCTAGGAGTGATTCCTGAGAGCAGAGCCAGGAGTAACTCCTGAGAACTGTCTGCTGTGGGACACCCACTTTTCCGCACCAAAAAAAAAACATTAAGCCTAATGTTGGTCTTTTGTTTGTTTGTTTTAGGCCATACCTGGTAATGCTCTGGGGTTTCTCCTGGCTCTGCACTAAGGAATTACTCCTGGTGGTGCTCAGGGAACCAAATGGGGTGCTGAACCTGGGTTGACTACATGAATGACTACAAGCACTCTACCTGCTGTTGGGAATCAACTCTAGTCCTTCAGAAATCTCCTGGAGCTATGGAATAACAGTGTAAAGAGGACTAGAGGAATGATACAGTCCTTGCTGATTCTATATAATCTTCTAATGGCATATATATAATATCCTAAAGGCATATAGGTCTCAGGAAGCATCTAGACAGGACATGGAGAAACTCAATGTGCGGTTTTCCTACACACAACACTCTATCTGCTGGATAAGCTCGAACAAAATGCCTCTGGCTTGAAATTAGATGGTCTCATAATAAAACGAAATGAATTTTCATTCAGTATAATACAACTGCAAAGTTTTCTACTTTGACGTACCAAAGACTAATTATATGCTAGGTGCTTTTTAAGGACATCTTAACTCATTTAATCCTCACAATAATCCTGCATTTTTTTTGTAGTAAAGTAGCCCATAAATGGCAGAGCTAGGATTAAACCTATATCTAGCTAGTTGATCCTCAAATCCACATCCCTCCACTGGAACGCAACGATAACATCATAACACTATGCCTCTTGTTTGCTCTGATAAGTGAGATTTAAAATTTCAAGAAATCAAATGCAATAAAACTTGCTGAACTAGACGATGCACCAGAAGGCAGATAAAATAAAAAACAAACCTGGGAGAGTCTCTGGTCCCTGATACCAGGTAAAGGTGAGGCATTTGTCCAAAGCCCTGCATGTGGCTGGATGCCCAGCACCTTATATGGCCCTTCAAGTACTTCCAGGACTCATCACTGAACCAGGAGTAAGACCTGAGCACCCCAATTGCGGACTAAAACCAACCAACTCCCCAAAAGACCAGATACTTCATATATATTTAAGATATATTTAATAGTTTATATTTAATAAATCTACTTAAGATATATTTAATAGTAGATACTAATGTCAAGGTGTTTGGCAAAGAAGCACCATTATGTTAGGTGTTAACTTGGGAAAGTAGGGTTTTTTTATTTTTTAAAAAAAAATTGATGTAAAACTTCTGTACTCTTCTTGTGACTTTTACAGAGGTCAAAGTCATTCTAAAATAATAAGCGTATTTTTAACAGCCTAAATATATTCTTATGTATTGTCCTAAAACTCAATACCTAACTAAATATTTCAATAGGAATGGAAACAATGATTTTTTTTTATGATTCTGAATTTTATATCTACCAGAAATGGCACGGCTGGGTGTTCAGTAGGGACATCAAAGCAGTCAAGAGCAAACTCCAATGACAAAATCTTGGTGGACCAGCAATAAAATGCAACCTGTCCATGAAAATGAAAACCTCTCCAAGTTGATCATGATAGCAGGTGACTGAACAGCTGCTCTGTAACCAGCTGATGTCTTCAGTTAAGGACCATGGGGAAGCAGGAATGACCCAAGGCCACCCTGAAATGAAGGTGAGGACAGTGAATTAAAATGCTGATTTTGAGCAGCAGCAGCAGCAGCAAGGGGACCCAACACAATTGAAGAAATGGAGATGGTCTGAAGTTAGAATGAAAGCAAAAGAACTGCAGAAAACAGCAAGTCTCTGCCCCAGGCCCTTCACCTCCACCCAGAGGGCAGCCTTCCTTCCATCTGTCCGTGCTGGAGAAAGGGTTGCTGATCCCGCAATGATCTCTCCCAGGCAGGCACCTGCACAAGGCCATGGCGGTGCCTGCCAGAAATATGATCTCCAAAAAAAACTGTTCCTCCCTGCACACTCAAAATGTCCCTCCAGAAGGCCGCTCTCCATCCTCTTGTAGTCGAAAGCCTAGATCTCTCCCACCCCAGTCACCCACGATAAACTCAGGGTTAATATTTCATATGCTTGGTTAATTGATGCTCAATTCAGTTGGATCCTCCAGGTGACAAAAAAAAAAAATTGGGAAACTTCCTGTTTTTGTCTTCTTAGCCACCTACTTATGTGCAGCTTTTCCAAGCAATTCCTCCCTTTCGGAATTCTGGTGCACTCTAAGTCTCCACCATCTTCCCGAATGTCAGTCAGTCTTTCTCTTCTGGAGCCTTTTCCACCAAAAAAAAAAAAAAAAAAAGCCCGAGAAGATTAAACCCTCAGCCAAAGGGAGGTCTGAGGGTGAGAGAGCGTGTCTGCTTGTGTGCGTGCGTGCGCCTGGAAGCAGCTACCTGGAAATCAACTTTCTAAGTGAATTCTGCAACGTTTTGTCATCTGGGCGCTGGGGTTTCCCAGTCGCATCTTTTGTTCCAAACTTTCTCCCGGGCAATCCAAGAGGCGCACACCCCTCTGAAGCGGCGCAGGAGCTGCCGGAGCTCGCCCTCTTTCTCTCCCTCTTTCTCTCCTGCTTCGCCCAAGTCTGTTGTCCACTTGGGAGCCGCTTTCCCGCCCAGGGGCCCTCCTCGCGAGCCTGCAAAGAATGTCGGCGGGCGGGCGGGCGGGTGGCGTTTCCCTGCAGGTACCGAGAAGGAGAGAGAGAGGGAGAGAGGTGCCCGGGGGGGGATCGGGTCGGGTCGGCTCGGATCCGGGCGGCGGGGTGGAGAGGTGGAGAGGCGGAGAGGCGGAGAGGCGGAGGAGGCGGAGGAGGCGCGGGAGGGAGGCGCCTGGGGCCGGGGCGGGTGGCGGGGGGAGGCTCCGGCCAGCCCGAGCCTCGGCGGCGCCTCCTCCTCCCCCCGGTGCGCACGGGCAGCCAATGAGGCCGCTCGGCTCGGCTCGGCCCGGCCGGCCGGGGCCCTGCTGGGCCGCCAGTGCCTTCTAGTATGCGGCGAGCCTCGGAGGAGTCCCGCTGGGGGGGACCGGCGGCGGCGGGGAGCGCGCGTCGCGTCCGGGCTCGGCGGTCCGCGCGCGTGGTGACTGCGTGGCCGGGGAGGGGGGAAACCTGATCGGCCGAGCCGAGGCCGGGGGCGCAGGGGGGAGCCGGGGGAGCTGGGGGAGGGGGCTTTCCGGAGGAGGAGGAGGAGGCGCCGGCGGAGCCCGGAGAAAGAGGGCCGAGAGCTCGGGAGGCCAATAAGCGGGCGGCCAACATGTCCTCTTCCTCCCCCAGCGGGCAGCGGCCGCAGCAGGCGGCGGGCGCGGCGGACATCAAGCGCGAGAATGGGCTGGAGGGCGCCCCGGAGGGGGCCCCTCCGGAGGGGGCGCGGCGGAGCCCCCCGAGCCCGCTCTCGCGCCCGATCGCGGCGCCCTTCGCCCTGGAGCCCGGCGCGGAGCCCCTCCAGCTGTGCGCCGAGGCTCTCCAGATGCAGGCGCGCGCGGAGCCCGCGTCCCCGGGGCCCCCGGCGCTGTCGCCGGCGCTGTCGCTGTCCCCCGAGCACGTCGCGTGCGTGTGCGAGGCGCTGCAGCAGGGCGGCCACCTGGACCGGCTGGCGCGCTTCCTGTGGTCGCTGCCGCGCGGGGACCTGCTGCGCGGCGACCAGAGCCTGCTGCGGGCGCGCGCGCTCGTGGCCTTCCACCAGGGCGTGTTCCCCGAGCTCTACCGCATCCTGGAGGGCCACAGCTTCGACGCGGCGCACCACCCGCTGCTGCAGCGCCTGTGGTACCAGGCGCGCTACCAGGAGGCCGAGCGCGCGCGCGGCCGGCCGCTGGGCGCCGTGGACAAGTACCGGCTGCGCCGCAAGTTCCCGCTGCCGCGCACCATCTGGGACGGCGAGGAGACGGTGTACTGCTTCAAGGAGCGCTCGCGCAACGCGCTCAAGGAGCTCTACCGCCACAACCGCTACCCGTCGCCCGCAGACAAGCGCCACCTGGCCAAGATCACCGGGCTGTCGCTCACGCAGGTCAGCAACTGGTTCAAGAACCGCCGCCAGCGCGACCGCAACCCGGCCGAGGCGCAGTCCAAGAGGTGCGTGCGAGGCGGAGAGGAGGAGCGGGGCGCGGGGAGGACGGGGGGCCCCGGGCGCGCGCTCTCCCCGACCCCGGCCCGGCTCCTGCTCCCGGCCTCTGCCCAACCGCCTTTCCTCCTCCTGCTCTTTTGCCTTCTTCCCCTCCTGGGCTCACGGGGGCGGAAAGGACTGGAGGGACCCCCTAAGACAACCGCCCCAACCCTGGCCCGGCTCCTACCCCTGGATCTCTTCCAGCCTCTGCCCCTGCCCAGCTTGCCTTTCTTCTCTTTTTCTATTTGGCCTTCTCCCCCTCCTGAGGCCAGGCACCGGGGGGGGGGCAGTGGGAGGACCCCACTGGGGACCCCCGGCACCCCTCCCAACCCTGGCCCTGCCTCAGCCTCTGCCCAACTGCCCCTTTTTCTTTCATTCTTTTTTTTTCTTTTCTTTTTTTCTTTTTTGCCTTTCCCTCCTGGGGCTCGGAAAACATGGCGCTTACCTACCTTCCTTCCTTCCCCACCGGGTCCGGCCCGGCTGCCCACCTCTCCCCGCCCCCCGCCCGCTGGCTGGCTGGCTGCGCCCCGCGCGCCCCGGGCCAGGGGAGAGGGGAGAGGGGCGTAGGGAGAGGGGCGGGAGCGCCTCCTCCTCCTCCTATTTCTACTCCTCCTCCTCCTCCTGCTCCCCCTGCTCCCCCCCAGAAGTTTCCAGCCGCGCGCCTGGGGCTCCGTCCTCCCCTCTGCCTCGCCTGGTCCCGGGTCCCACCCTGGTGCCATCTCATTCGATCCCTCCTGCTTGGAAGTGGCCACTTTTTTCCTCCGGCTGCTGGGGGAAAACGGATGGATAGGGTGGAGGAGCTCACCCCTGAGCAAACTGGGGGGCTTCCTCGGCCCCTCTGGGTCCCCCTGAGGCCCCCCGGGTTCTGCAACTTTCCCGGGGCGAAGGCGCGAGCTCCCCCGCCTTGCCGGACGCCCCCGGGTTCTACGCTCCTCGCTTCTGGTTGTCTGGGAGCTTTCCTTGGAAGAGTTGGGGGCAGTGGGTGACTCTTGGGAGGGATCCAAAAGAAATGTGCTTTTGGGGACTTCGAGGGTTTTTGGTATGGGGTGCTTTTTTTTTTTTTTTCCATGACAGAGTTAATCATAAACCCCGCGCGTTCCCCTTCGCGGCCGCGGCAAAGACAACGTGGGGTGTAGGGGACGCTCGGCGACTCTTGTGTTTTGAAACCTGATTCTGGGCCCTTTCAGATCGGGTTTCAGCGCCGGCCGGCCCGGGGAGTGGGGCTTGTAGGATGCTGCTGGGATGCCTCGGGCCCCTGCCTGCCTGTCTGTCCGTCCGTCGGTCGTCCTGTCGCTTGGGGCCCACCAGGGAAGGAGGTCGCGGGTAGAAGGTGACCTGGCTGGAGGCCGAGATCCGCGGGGCACGCACTCACTCGCCATTACGCAGTGGAACTTGTGTGGCTGGCTGGTCCCCCTTCTGCCCCACCCACTCCACCCCCAGCCGGTGGAAAATGCCGGTTTTCCATCTTTGGGGCGCACCTGGCTTGTGTGTTGAGGGCCAGAGTTAAAGGAAAGGTGAAGGTCGCCCAAAGAAAAGTGGCCAAGTGGCCGCAGGCCCGCGAGGACTGGGAAGAAAGATACCCAAAGCCTCTCGGAGCCGAGGGGACCCCCTGACCCCCGAGATTTACCCCCCCCCCCAGTCCGGTGAAGGTGATCTCCAAGCACTCCAGGGCCCGCCCCTGTCGCCCGTACCCTGCGCCCCTGCCCCTGCGCCCTGGCGCGCAGCCTGCGGTAACCAAAACAAAACGCACCTTGCTAGTAGCCCTTGCCCAAAGAGACTTGCTGGCTGGAGGACCCACCCGGGAGGGGGCTTGGGTTACACGAGCTGCCCGAGTCCCTACGACAGACCGGGGATCCGGTGTCAGGCTCCCCAACCAGCCAACGGAATCTTGGGGGCCGGGACATTGGAGGGAGAGGGGCCTTCGCTGCTCAGGCCGGCTCCCAGGCCCACTCCCGTCCCCTGGGTCTCCCTAGGCCGGTTTTGCCTCTCCTCCCCCCCTTCCCTGCCTGCCATTAACTCCACACCCCTCACCCCTACCCCGGCCCAGCTGTGGTTTAAGCCCCTCCGGATCTGCCTCCTCCACGCAGCCCTGGTGAGTCACCCTCGCAGAAGGCGGTGGCAGCTCAACCTCAGCTCGTAAATCAAAGCGCATTTTTGCGCTCCTGGCCCCGCAGCAGCCCCAAGCACCCCCCCCCCCGAATAATTCCCTCGCCAGCCTGCGGCTTGAAAGCAAAGCAGACTGGCCGCCTGGCATGCAGGGATACCAGGTCCTGCCATGCATCCACCAAGCTGCTAACCATGCGTGCCACCCGGGGCCCAGTACAAATAGGAACCTCCAGCCCCAGGAGAAACAAAGGACTGGAGACTGGCAGTGTTATGTTTCCAGGAACCCAGAATGACCCCCACAGCCTTTCCCTCCCACCTCACCAGGGTTCTGGATGGTGTTAAACAGGCCCTTTGTGGCTTCCTTTGCATTGAAAGGCGACTGTAGGTCACCATCCTTAGGGTGGAAAAGCGCCTTTCCTACAACCAGGACAGCCACTTGGTTGAGAAAGTTGTCATAGTCTAGTGGAGGAGAAGTTCGGGAGGAAGTGAGAAAAGTGAGTCCCTTGCTGACAATCTGGCAGCATCCCATCTCTTGCTTTGTTGGCAATTTCATCTCCTTCCAAAAATTACACTGATCTGGATTGCTTTTAGGGGAAGAATAGACTCTTCCTAAACAGGAAAAACCGTGTTTCATGAGTTTTTTTCTTGTAGTAAAGGTAAAAGCCTCTTTGACAGTAAGAAGTTCGATTTCTAATTATACAGTTCTCCCCATCGCTTCATTCCATCTCCCAGATCTATGGGCTTGATCTGAAAGCATTAGCAAAAAAATAATTGTGATCTGAAAGTGCATCTTCCCAGATTCTCAGTCTTGTTTAGAATCTGCTGCAGCACCTCCTGTTTCAACAGGACTGCAAGGTTCCCTGCTGTGTTTTCTTTCAAAAGTGCCTTTCATGGGTTCTCCAAACAAATGGCCCTGTGTCGAATGTCATCCCCTGACCTTCCACTCTCTTGCTTCCCCCACTCTCTCCAGCGAGTCCGATGGCAATCCTAGCACTGAAGATGAGTCCAGCAAGGGACACGAGGATTTGTCTCCGCATTCTCTCTCCAGTCCATCCGAGGGTGTCACCAACCTCAGCCTTTCCAGCCCCATGGAGCCGGTATATATGCAACAAATCGGAAACGCCAAGATCTCCCTAAGCTCTTCCGGAGTCTTGTTAAACGGAAGCTTGGTGCCCGCAAGTACTTCGCCTGTCTTCCTTAACGGAAACTCTTTCATTCAGGGACCCACCGGAGTCATCCTTAATGGATTAAACGTGGGGAACACACAGACCGTGTCACTGAACCCACCAAAGATGGCTTCCAACGTCGTGAGCAATGGGCTGTCCATGACTGACATTCTGGGGTCCGCCTCCCAGGATGTGAAGGAATTCAAAGTCCTCCAGAGTTCTGCAGCTAACTCCGCCATCACCTCCTACACCCCCAGTGCCCCTGCCTCATTCCCAGGGCTGATCCCCAGCACAGAAGTGAAGAGGGAAAGCATCCAGACAGTGGCTTCCCAGGAGGGGGGCTCTGTGGTGACTTTTACGACGCCCGTGCAAATCAACCAGTATGGCATCGTCCAGATCCCCAATTCCGGGGCCAACGGCCAGTTCCTTAATGGGAATATTGGATTTTCTCCATTGCAGCTGCCTCCTGTCTCAGTGTCAGCCTCACAAGGTAAAAGTCTCACTTGTTATAACCACAATGCACCAGTAACCGGTTATGTTGTTAGTCAGCTGCTACAGATGACCCTCTTGATCAGGGCCAGAGGTTGATGTCCTTGGTCTTGGTACCTTTCTCACTCCCAACAAATGCAGAATCGCCATCAATTGTTGGTTCTCTACAGCCCCCACTCTCTAATTATCCAGTCTGCTTGATTTCTTTGCAGCGTGGGGATGAGCTTTTATTTTATTTTCCTACCAGCCCAATGGAAAAATACAGTTCTTAGCAAGTCTTGCCAGTTCTACGATTTTAGAAATATGAGAAGTCAATTGATGCTTATAAAATAACCCCATTGCTTGACATTTTAAGATTAAAAATTAATAATATGGCTACGAACACAAAATTAGCCCAGCAGTTGGTAAGAGTGTGTGCACTTTGCCTAAGCATTATTTATTTGACAAAAATAAGGATTTTAGAGGATAAAGCTAAAAAGACGAGGTCCCTTATATTGCATTGTATTATTTAAAAGGTCTAAAAGGAGAACCAGGTGATTGGGTTTCTTTTGTTCTGCATGTAGACTTGCTCTCGTGTATGTAAAGGCAGCCAGCTCTAAGCCTTGCAGTGGTCCTCAAACTATGGCCCGCGGGCCACAGATTGTATCTGCATCTGTTTTGTTTCTTCACTGCAAAATAAGATCTATGCGGTGTGCATAAGGATTCGTTCCTAAGTTTTGTTTTTACTAGAGTCAGACCCTCCAATGGTCTGAGGGACAGTGAACTGGCCCCCTGTTTAAAAAGTTAGAGGACCCCTGCTAGTGCATGTTCATGTCTTCATTAAAGACAATCTAGTAGATTTAAGAACTGGTCTGAAATTCAGGAAACCTGAAACCGATATGCCAGTTCCTCATTACTTTAAACAGGTCTGAATTGTGCTGTCATTTTCTCTACATAGAAACAGGAATGGGTAGAATTTAGCAGTCAAGGTTGCAAAGCCCCTCGAATTCAGGAGTGGGAAATCTTGTGCAGGCTTGTTTAGCCCGCCTGTAAATAAATCTTCAAGTCCAGATTTTTTTTTTTTTTGTATTTTTGTTTTTTGTTTTTTTCAGGCCACACCCGTTTGATGCTCAGGGGTTACTCCTGGCTAAGCGCTCAGAAATTGCCCCTGGCCCTTCCTTGGCTAGTGCTCGCAAGGCAAACACCTTACCTCTAGCACCACCTCGCCAGCCCCCAAGTCCAGATTAGTAATTGCTTGCCCTAAAGACTGATATTCTGTAAAAAACAATTTTATATTTTTTTAAAAGTATGTGTGTATATGAACAACTTTTAAATTCTTCTGTTTCCACTGATGTGAAGCATTCAGAGAAAAATTGTTATGGAGTGTAATTCTTTTTCTTTAGGTAAGATAATTAATATACTATTAATGTCTTCATTGCTCCAGGTGACAGAAAGAATTTAGCCAAGCCACTCTCCAGCATAGGACACACAAAAGAAGTTCAAACTGCAGGGAAAGCCAAAGTGCTTATTCGTTTTATAGTCGTTTAACTCCTTTCCTCTTGTCAGAATTTCCAAGCAGTAGATGATGTTTTTCTAAAGACAAATACAAGCAAAAGTAATTCTTCAGGGTAGAAAAGAAGAGCAGAAATTATTGTCATTTAGAAAAACATTACTACAAACTCATCACTAAAAATTTTAGTGGGATATTTAATAGGAATACTAAGATTAGCATTTTTCCATTAAAATGCTAAGAGCAAATGACAAGGTTAACAAGCCTTAACTGGGTGATTTGAAGCTTTAAGTTTTAATCACTTGGGTTTAAGAAACAATGTGCCTTGATAGTAATTGTGCATTTCATTCCTCTTTACTATGTTCAGCTATTCAGCCCTTCATAAAAACAGACACTGAGCCTTAAAATATTGATGCAAGAGAGATTACCATTTTTAGTTAGGATTTTATATGAAACAGCAGAGTATTTACATCCTTGGCTCACTTTATGACTGTAAAAAGTAGGATTTCTCTTATCATCACTAAGTTATGCTTTGAACCTAAAAATGTTTCATTGGAAATCATTCTACTGATTCAGAATTGTTTTATTAGAAGTCAATTGCGGGCCGGAGAGATAGCATGGAGGTAAGGCGTTTGCCTCTCATGCAGAAGGGCATCGGTTCGAATCCCGGCGTCCCATATGGTCCCCGTGCTTGCCAGGAGCCGACTTCTGAGCGTGGAGCCAGGAGTAACCCCTGAGCACTGCCGGGTGAGACCCAAAAACCAAAAAAAAAAAAAAAAAAGTCAATTGCGTTTATGCTTTATGCTTTTTCTTTGGGTTTGGGGACTATCCCTAGCAATGCTCAGGGACTAAACATCACTCTTTGCTCAGAGCTCACTCCTGGTCATACTCAGAGGACCATATGGGGTACTGGCCATCAAACTGGGGTTGTCTATTTGTGAGGAAGCCCTTTAACAAGCCCCTATAGCATCTTCCTGGCCCTACATTATACTTCAAAGTAAAATCTTAGATCACATTTTGTGGTTTTCCCCTCATCAATGGATGTTGTTTCTACACATTCAGAAGTGGTTGCTTATATTCCTTAACAGCTAGGGGAAAGTGCCACCTAAATTTATAACTCTCGCTAAAGTTCAAATATAGCACTTTCGTTTTTTATTTTTATTTTTGTCTTTGTTTTCTTGGTGCTAGGAATCAAAAGGACTTAATACAAATCTCCCATTTAGTTACATGCCCACATGGTTTTCATTTAAACATACTGCCTTGCTGAAAATTTGAGAGACATAGCAACCTTTTACCTTGATTTATCTATATAGCATATATCTATCTAATCACAACTATAATTAAAAGGAAACTTTCGGATGAATTACCTTTGTGGCTGAAGTTTAACAGATAGTATCATTTGTTAAATATTCATAACAAAAAAACCATAACCAAATAAATAGCATATCTGAATTAGCATATCTAAAAATTCTCCCCTAAATCTCATTTTTCTTCAGTAGCATTGCAATTGTTATCAATCATTTTATTTCTGTGTAAAGGCTTAGATGATATTTGAGATTCTGACCCATCTATATTGTCTGAGTTACCCAATTTGACCATTTTACTCAGCTTTCCTCAACTTCTGGCCTCTGAAGATCCTTACATTGAGAGTCTCAAAAGATTGGCACCTTTAGAGAAGCACCGGCTCTGGCATTGGGATGGTGTTTGGGGGCCATTATTGGACCTCACCCGGAGATGCTCAAAGGCCACTCTGAGTCCTGAGTTGGGTGGGGAATTAGGGCGTCAAAGGTTGAAGTAGACTGGACTTTACCAACTTACTTTCTGACTAAATCTAGCTTTATATCTGACCCCAATCAATATTTTTATAAAGTACATTTCATTATCATTTCTTTCACAACATTGAATACTGAGAACTGGCACAGCATAAGGAAAAATAAAAATTCAAATTTTGGGGGGCAAGAGAAAGGATGGGTAGGCCTTTTGCCTTGCATGCTTCCTAACTAGGATCTATCCCCAGTATCCCATAGGGTTGCATGAGCCTACCCGTAGGAATCCCTGAGTGCAGTCAGGAGTAAGCCCAAAGCATCACTGGGTGTGGCCAGAAAAAACAAAATTTTTTAAATTTTGTTTTTGTTGAGTTGACATTACTCTAAGTTTAGTTTGGTGAAAGTTTGCAACTTGCCCTTACAAGATCATATGATTAACTTGAAGCTCCAGGGTATACAACTTGTGTTGTCTACATTTCTATATTGTCTATATTTTGTTTGTTTGTTTGTTTTGGGCCACACCCGTTTGATGCTCAGGGTTTACTCCTGGCTAAGTGCTCAGAAATTGCCCCTGGTTTGGCGGGACCATATGGGACACCGGGGGATCGAATTGCAGTCCTACCTTGGCTAGCACTTGCGAGGCAGAGACCTTACCTCTAGCCCACCTCACCGGCCCCTACATTGTCTATGTTTTAAATCTGTTACAAACAGGGCCTGGAGAGATAGCACAGCGGTGTTTGCCTTGCAAGCAGCCGATCCAGCACCAAAGGTGGTTGGTTTGAATCCCGGTGTCCCATATGGTCCCCCGTGCCTGCCAGGAACTATTTCTGAGCAGACAGCCAGGAGTAACCCCTGAGCACCGCCAGGTGTGGCCGAAAAACCAAAAAAAAAAAAAAAAACTGTTACAAAATCATTTGTGTCCAAAATGAAAGACATACAGGTTAGTCCTTTGCCTTCCATGATGCTGACCTGGCTTTGATCCCTGTTACTTTACTGCATATGGTCTGCCAAGGTGAAGTAAGAGAAACCAAAAGTTGCTTTGGGGCTGGACTGGTAGCACAGCAGTAGGGCATTTGCCTTGCACGCAGCTGACCCAGGAAGGACCTGGGTTCGATTCCAGACATCCCATATGGTCTCCTTATCCTGCCAGGAACGATTTCTGACCGCAGAGCCAGGAAGAACCTCCCAGTGCCTGGGTGTGGCCCATGAAGACAAACCAAATAAAGTTGTTTTGTTTGGCATTTATGCCTTGGATCAGTTTATCAGAGTTAGCAGCAATTATCAATTAAGTAAGAGATAACAGCCCTGGGGCCTGAGTGATAATGCAGCCAGGGGGGCGTTTGCCTTGCAAGCACTTGACCCAGGTTCCCATATGGTACCCTGCGCACAGCCAGAAGTAATTCCTGAGTAAGTGTGGCCTAAAAATCAACAATATTTTTTGGTTTTTTTTTTTTGGGGGGGGGGCACACCCGGCAGCACTCAGGTTACTCCCAGCTTTGTACTCAGAAATTGCTCCTGGCAGGCTCAGGACTGTAAAGGATGCCTGGGCCCATCCCAGCTCGCCTTGTGTAAGGCAAAATGTCCTACCACTGGGCTATCCTTCCAGCCCCCCAATTTGGTTTTTGGGCCACACCCGGTGATTTAGGGGTTACTCCCGGCTATGCGCTCAGAAATCACTCCTGACTTGGGGACCGGTCCATCCTAGGCTAGCGCCAGCAAGGCAAGGACCTTACCACTAGTGCCACCACTCCAGCCCCTGACATTTCAGTTTGAAGTGCTCCAAGCAATTCCATTGAACTGTAGAAATGTTACTTTTCCCTTCTCCCTTCCATCAATGACACTGTGCTTTTTCCTTCTCAGGTAATATTTCAGTCAATTCAAGCACTTCTGACTGCAGCACATTCACAAGCGAGCCCACCCCAGTCCAGCAAGGCAAGGTTTTCTTGAGCTCCCTGGCCCCCAGCGCGGTGGTCTACACCGTCCCCAACTCAGGCCAACACCTCGGATCTGTGAAGCAGGAAGGCTTGGAAAGGAGCCTCATCTTTTCCCAGTTGATGCCCGTTAATCAAAACGCACAAGGAAACGCCAACCTGTCCTCGGAGAATATCTCAGCAAGTAGCCTTCACCCACTGGCCTCCTCTTTGGTCAACGTGTCCCCCACTCACTCTTTCCCCCTGACTCCCCCGACCCTGCTCAATCCCGCTGAGCTCACCCCTGCCATCGCAGAGAGCCAGCCCCTGTCCACCTCTGTCGCCAGCAAAACTACTGTGACCTCGGTCAGCAGCACTAACTACGTCACCCTTCAGAACTGCTCGCTGATTACTGGCCAAGATCTGTTGTCAGTCCCCATGACTCAGGCTGCCCTGGGGGACATGGTGGCAGCGGCCGAAGACCAGGTGAGTCACCCTGCCCCTGCCGTGCACCAGGATTTTGTGCGGGATCATCGTTTGGTCCTGCAGTCGGTCGCTAACTTAAAAGATAATTTCTTGACAAATTCTGAAAGCAAAGCGACAAACAGCTTAATGATGCTAGACTCTAAATCCAAATATGTCCTGGACGGCATGGTGGAGGCGGTCTGTGAAGACCTGGAAACAGACAAAAAAGAACTCGCTAAGCTCCAGACTGTCCAGTTGGACGAGGATATGCAAGACTTATGAACTGCCTTGCCTTTTTTCTTTCTGCATTCAGGGGAGAAAATCTTTTCACCAAGCTCAGAGGACATAAAGCCGTTTCCCACTTCGGGAGAACCAATAGTTTTGCAAGTAGATGCATTCAAGTGATTTTTTGGGGGGAGGGATTGGTCAGCAATGAAGATCATGGTTAAATATGCAGGAATAGGGCTGCCTTACTGCAGCCTTTTATTCACCATTTGTTCTCTCTGAACTAGATGGAAGCAGTGATGGAGATGAAATATTAACTCCGTGTATAATCCAACTTGAGCATAGGATTCTGAGATCAAATGGAACAGAAGTGATTTCTTCAAAAGTAGCTATCCCTAATGTAGCAGACTCTACATGACATGACAGAGCTCTAGAAACAATAGTTTTTTGTTTACTTTTTACTCCATGGGCATTGACAAGGTTAAGAAATATAAAGGTACTTTACACTATTTTAAGTTTATATATATCTATTTTTTGAGTATATACTTTTTTTTTGTTTTTCCGCATTTTTGTGAAAGTCTTGGTTTGTCTGTATTATGCATTTCCAGATGTGACTGCTAATAAACAACTCATTGTGGCTGAGAAAGTTTGCAACTCCACTAAAAACTCTGAAAGTCTTCAATGTGGTTGTAAATAATAAGTTAGACTGATGAGCAAGGATTTCAGCAATTACAGTGGATTTTATTTATGCTGTATGTTTCTCAGACTTCGGATACTATGAACTATAAAAAAAAAACTGTTTTCTTACTGTTTAATTTATTTTTATTGTTTGAACAGGAAGTTTTCCAACAGAAGTTTTCAGTTCTTGACGAAGTTTCAGTTTTTGTAGGATTTTAAAAGTAATGATTTTTTTTATCAGGAGTTTATTGTCAATATTCACACTGAAATAGGAACTCTGACTTCTGATATTGGGATTTTGGTACTTTCCTTCGCGTCGTATTCTTTCTTTAGCAACTCGGATTCATTTGAAACTGTTTTCTATAGACTTCTCCGTGCCTTTTGACCTGGTGGCCTTTTTATTCTTAAGGTACTGAAGTATCCGCAGAAGCACTGGTGGCTCTTTCCTACTATCTAACAGGGTTCAACTTCACCACGAAATCGCTTTAAATCTGAACTCGAGTTTTCATTTATAGGTGATGTTCATAATGCAGATGGATGAATAAGGATTACTGATGCTTTTCATTGAGAGTGAAAGTAACCGTTTTAGACAACCATGTAAAATCAGTCCTGTAGGCTACGAAAACACCTATGTTAAAGTAAAGGAAGAAGATGTGCATTCTGTTGTGCAAAAGCCCATCCTGTTCATCAGCCTCGTTCTGAATGTTTTACAGTAGTTGTTGCATTATGACATGACTGTTGTTTGCACTATATTATCATGTCTTTAAAAGTAAATCTTGAGGGTTTCTCTGAGAAGCTTGTTTGTTTTTTTTTTTATAATGTTGTGAGCTGTGGTTATAGTTTTTATTAGGATTCTGAGCACAAGGTACAATCATTCAGATAGATTTGTGTCGTGAGTTCAGGTCTCGGGTCTCTGGAAAGCAAGAAATAGGACAATGATCGTTGTCTTCAGAGCTTTTTAAGTTGGACATAAAAGTTGTTCAGTTTTGTTTTCTTGGGGATCGTAACAGAGTGTTGTAGATACCTACGCACTCTTGTGAAATAAGAGCCATAGAGGATTTAACTTTTGTTATCACAGATGGAACTTGCAGGCATAGATGAGACTATTAAGGATTCCTTTCCCATCATTTTAATAAAGATCTTAGGTCCCGGGGCCGGAGAGATAGCATGGAGGTAAGGCGTTTGCCTTTCATGCAGGAGGTCATCGGTTCGAATCCCGGCGTCCCATATGGTCCCCCGTGCCTGCCGGGAGCAATTTCTGAGCATGGAGCCAGAAGTGGCCCCTGAGCACTGCCGGGTGTGACCCAAAAAAAAAACCACAAAAAAAAAAAAAAGATCTTAGGTCCCATTTTTAATGAAATTAGTGAATGTTTCTAAACTGCTGAAATTACTTTTATTATTTTTTTTTTTTTACAAAGCCAGGTGTTTTACAGTTCCATTCACTTACACATTTTCTCCCACACCCCTGTGGGTGTGTGCTGATCATATTACTGAAATGAACTAAATGGTTCTATAGTATAGTTTACATGAAAATGTTTTCCTCTTTGATTGCTGCAGGTATCAAGTTTGTGGATTATTTTTAAATCATCCAGTAAGGGAAATGGGAAAGTATAAAAAGTTATATATGTGATATATATAACTGGAAGTGTTTTACATGTCTTCCAAAAATAGGTATAATTCACAGTTCTTCCTCTTTTCTCAAGAAAAAGATAGCACAAAATATACTAAGACTTACCTACGAAATCCAACCATACTCTCAACATCATGGAATTATACTTCTGTAATTATCCAGGTAGTTACACGATATGCCAGATTAAGAATCAATGCACATTCTAAAGAACTGGACTGTTCTGTTCTTTTCAGTAAAATATGGGCCAGTTGGTATATAGCCCATAGATATGTGAATACATTAAGATGTAAACCTCCATGACTTCCTTGCACAGAATTGCAAATTTATTTTTTTGCAATAAAGGGCCAGACTCTGAACCCTTAGAATTTATGTGGCAGAATTTCTCGAATATAAACCAATGCTTGAAGATGCTGCAAATAATCATCTCTTGATCCCCTCAGAGGATCTACCAGAATTGGGGTCTCTAATATCTCTCCCTACGAGCCCCAAACCCTGCTGCTGGCTGTGGGACTTTTGTTGTGAGACTATGCACTCCATCAGCCAGAATTGGCATTCAGCTCTTTGTTACATCTAGTAAAAGACAGTCTGTTGTTTAGAAGAAGGTGCGCTTGGTGCTCGAGCAAGCAAGCGCACCTCTGTTGTACTGTTTTATAGATCATGTATATTTATAGTCATAAAAATACTGCATTGTACACACGTCCATGCTTTTCTTGTGTTACCAGAGGCAGGCAGACTGCATAGCCGTAGATTAAAAATTCATAGTCGTGAAATGCAGGCAGACCTTATAGACATAGGTTAAAACCCCAGAGCTAAATTGCACACTGACATTCAATCTTGTACGTGCTCCCTGCGTCTTGCATGATAAAGGATGGATTCTTTGGCATGTGTTGCAGCCTGCCCTGCTACACGTCAGACAAGTGTGCGTTAAAACATAGCCAGGCATTCATTTCTTTAAATGCTTTTGACAGGTCTCATCATAAAAATAGGAACATTTCAGGAAAATGGGGGGGAAAGAATGAAATTTTACAAAATCCTTTCAAATTCTTCCTAGAACTTGGAGGATAGAGCCTAACGGTTGGTGTTCTTTTTTTATTATTATTATTTAAATGATAGATTTCATGTTAATTTAATATTACCATCATACATTTTATTACTCAAAATGATATAGCATGTAACTTTTGGCTTTCAGGGTTCTCAAAAGGTTTTTTATTCCTTTGTTGCATGTACTGTATGTTTAGAAGCAACCCATTCTATATACTCCATATGGTTTTACTGTGCCTTACACAAAGAAAATCTATACAGAATGTATATCATGGGATGGGTGACAGAGTTTTTACTGCACTGGTCGGTGATGGCACACAGAGCATGTCCCGGAACATTTCTGTGCTTAATTACCCAACCAAAGAGATCTAAAGTATGTATGTCGTACTGTAATAGGGGTTATTGCCTGGACAATTAAGTGTTTTTGTTTGTTTTCTGAAATGATGTGAACTTATTTTTCTAAACACTATGCTAAATAAACTTTATATTTATACATAGCTTGTGTTAAAGAATTATTTTATCCCTGGGAAAGTGTAGAGTGTTTAAAAGAAAAACAGAAAAGTCATACACATTCTATAAACTGGAGAGTAAGATCAGTTTTGGGGGGGAAATCTCTTACCAAAATGTTTGAGCTTCATGTAACTATTTTGGTTTGGGGGCCACATCTGGCAATGCTTACGGGTTACTCCTGGTGGACTGAGGACCACCATATGGGGAAGGCATGGATCGAACCCGGGTCAGCAACATATAATGCAAACCCCCTACCCACTGTATTATTGCTCCAGCCCCCTTGGCTTAACTATCAAATTCACTGGATCTGAGTGGCTTCATTTTCATCCTCAAAGAAATGTGTCTGTTCTTGTTATCATATTAAGGCATCTGACAGTGTTGGTGCTTGCTAGGGATGTACCTTCTGTCACAACGCTGGTACATGCCTGAAAGGTGACCAGAAATAGTTTGTGGCACCAGAGCCCACCCTGTGACAGAACTGGATTTTTTCTCAGCCTATTGGGCAGCTCCAGGGATTAGCTCCAGCCACAAACCTGCAAGACAGGCCTCATAAAACTAGCCATCTACTAATCCTCACTGTCACTTTTTAATTTTTGTTTTGTTTGTGAGGGAGGTGCACAGTGCTGCTCAGCACTTAACTCCTGCCTTTGTGCTCGGGGATCACTCCTGGTTGTGCTCATGGGACCACATGGAGTGATGGGGGTCAAATTTGCATCAGCCATTTGCCAGGGATATGCTCTTACTATTGTACTATCCAGCCTCCATTACCCATCTTTAAAGTACCGTCCTTTGGCAATCTGGTTACATCACATTTGGTTCTATCGCTAACTTAAAAATTATGGGCAGAACCAGTGTGAAAGTATAGGGGTTATGGTGTTTATCTTGCATAAGGCTGAACCTGGTTTAAACCTTGGCATTGCATATGGCGGCCCCAAGCACCACTAGGAGTTATTCCTGAGTGCAAAGTTAGGTGTGTCTTTAGCACCACCATATCTGTCTCTCTCCCTCTCTCTCTCCCTCTCTCTCCCCCTTGCTTCCTCTCTCTCCTCTCTCTCCTCTCTCTCTCTTCTCTCCTCTCTCTCTCTCTCTCTCTCTCTCTCTTACTCTATCATACACACAGAGGCTATGGTTAGAACTATATATATATATATATAAAAGACATTTGGTGTAGATTTGGTCCTAATTTTAAAATAACATGACATTTAATTTTCAATGCCTCATATACTGAAATGAAGAAACTAGGTAATAGCTTCAGTTGCAAAACTAGTTAAGTCCTACCAAAATTATTTCAACTATGTTTTGACTTCTTCATATGTTTGTCATTTATCAAATTTCATAATCAAAACAAGTTACAGTGAACAGTATATCTCAACAGAATCAAACTAGTATGAATCAATTACATCTGAGAACATTTTTGCCTACCCCAAGAATCTAACCCAGGGTCTTACAACCAAAGATATGGCCTTAGCTATTGAAGCACGTTGCAGGCACATTCGGGAACACCTTACAGGTGAGGGGTTGCTCACTGGTAGTACTTGGGGCCCAGGGACCACCCTCGAAATATTTGGTCCGATGTTCAGGATAGAGAGGAGGCAAGGTGGGACTGCCCGGACCCAGTGGCTCTAGAAGGTTCGGCCACACCTAATGGGCCTGGGAGGATCCACGTGGTTTCGGAGGCCAAAATGCTTATGTATGCAAGACAAACATCCCAGTCCTTTGGGGTATATTTCTTGCCCCCTTCTAGAGTGTCATAAACAGTTTTAAACATTCAATGAGGTCACTGAGTCACTGAAGACATTTTTGTGTGTGGCACCTCAGGGGTAGCTGATCCAATTCTGAAACCTTCAGTGGGAATGATTCGGTTATATAATTTCTCCCCAATTTTCCAGTTTCCCTTAATCAGGCCTGAAGGATGGTATAGGGCAGTGGTCGGCAACCTGCGGCTCACGAGCCACATGCGGCTCTTTCCACTTTTCATTTGGCTCTTCTGTGTGAGAGCCGGGCGGCCGCTCCAGGAGTCAGGACTCTGCTCCTAGCCTCTGTCAATGCGCGCCCTGTGTGGCTCTCAAAATAAGTTTCCATCGTGGTTTTGGCGAGATTTGGCTCGGTTGAAAAAAAAGGTTGCCGACCACTGATATAGGGAATAAAGCACTTGCCTTGCATACAGTTGACCTAGGTTCTATCCTGGCCTTGCATATGGTCTCTTGAGCCCTGCCAGGAATAGTTCCTGAGCACAGAGCCAGAAGGAAGCCATGAGCAAAGCCAGGAGTGACCCACAAAAACAAAAGAAATAAGAAATGTTAGATTTGGGGAGTCAGTTCAAAGAGCTGCCATGTGTGTTTGGCATGGCTGTGATCCCTGTCCCACATAATGCCCCAAGATACTAAAAGACACACCCTTGGGACCGGTATAGTGGCACAAGCGGTAGGGCGTTTGCCTTACACTCATGAACCTAGGACAGACCCCTGTTTGATCCCCCAGCATCCCATATGGTCCCCCAAGCCAGGAGCAATTTCTGAGCTCCTAGCCATGAGTAATCAATCCCAAGTGTCACTGGGTGTGGCCCAAAATGCAAAAAATAAAATAAAATAAAAGACATGCCTTATCTCCAAAATTATGAAATACAGGGCCCTGGGTGATGGTGCCTGCTTTGCAAGCTTGAGGCTGTGAGTTTATATCCTTTGTCAACAACATGCACAAAACAGGCCCCGGGCCCCTCTGCTATCTAGGATCCCAAGCACACAGTGTATGTGTGTGTGTGTGTGTGTGTGTGTGTGTGTGTGTGTGTGTGTGTGTGTTGAATGTGCTTTAATTGCATGTGCTTTAGTATTCCTACCAGAATAGATTGTCACAATTAAATGAGTGAGATCCCTCATTAACCTCTATGAAAGCAGGGAACTAAAGTGTGCGATCTGATGAGAGCTGAGGCCAACAAGGAGGTATTCTGCAACCACTGTGTGACCCCTGGCAAGCAACACAACGAACCATGTGCAAGCCCTGCTCATGTCCACACAAGGATAAGGGAAAGGATAAGGGTAAGGGAAAAGACAAAAAAAAAAAAACAAAAAAAAACACCCAAGAACTTTTTTTTTAAATAGTACTATGAAAATTTATCTTTGCATGTCACAATGTCCAATATTATAAAATATATACATAAATAATAGACATCAGATACAGATCAGAACTAGAAAGTCAGCCACAAAAAAATTTTTTTAGAATATTGTGGGTGCACAGATTGGTCAAGGAAGGACTAAGAAAAAAAAATATTTCTTCAAAGAGGCTTGAATGATGAAAGCGAGCCTGCCCGAGAGAGCATTCCAGAGATAGGGAAGAGCAGGAGGAAAGGACCTGGAGGTTCATGTGGCAGGTCTAGTCAGGGCCATGGGAGGGGCCAGATCGCAGATAGAACTCTTCAGGTGGTGCCAGAAAGTGTAGACGAGAGTTTGAGCAGCAAAGAGGGAGATAACAGGATTTGTACTTTCAAAGATCGACGTGTAGACTGTGTGTTCTGACCTTGTAGGATGCAAGCACTCAAAGGCTTGGTTATGTTGTCTGAAGCTGTCAGACTAGAAACACTTTCAGGAGCTCTTGAAACTTATAGAGCAGTTTTTCCCAAAATATCTTCATAATCTTGGACTCTCTGAGACCTCTGTCTGCGATCTGACCCGACGCCGTGAACTGGAAGCTCGTGGATCCAACTCCCCAGGGACCTTTTCAGAATGTTCTCTAGGACCCTGCCTATGAAAATATAAATTATTGGGGGCCGGGCGGTGGCGCTCGAGGTAAGGTGCCTGCCTTACCTGCGCTAGCCTAGGAGACGGACCGCGGTTCGATCCCCCGGCGTCCCATATGGTCCCCCAAGCCAGGAGCGACTTCTGAGCGCATAGCCAGGAGTAACCCCTGAGCGTCACCGGGTGTGGCCCAAAAACCAAAAAAAAAAAAAAGAAAATATAAATTATTATCTTCAACCTAAACCTATTCCCCACTGTTTTTGTAATGTTCACTCACCCTATGGTTTGGTAAAACAAACGAACAAACAAAAAGCCAAGAAAAAATGGAGAGTAAGGTGCTTGCATCGCACTCAGACAATTTGGGTTTACACCCTGCCATCACAAATGGCCTTTGGTCTCTACCAGAAGGGTTCCTACCTGAACACAGAGCCAGGGGTAAGGCCTGGGTGTGGCACAAAAACAAAAACAAATCCAAGATTCATTCTGGAATATGATCTTCATCACATGATCACAACTTTTCCGTCTCAAAACTTTCCGTGGCTCACTGACCAAGCAAGAGGAAGCAAACACAAATAAATAGGATTCTGTTAAATTGAGCTTTTGTACCTTAAAGGAAATGAAGACCAGTAGACCAAGACACCCCACAGACTGAGAGAAATTATTTGTGCACCACTCATCTGAGATTATATATAGTTTAATATCCAAGATATATAAAGCACTGATAGAACTTTATAAGAGGAAAAATCTAATTGGCCCCATCAAAAAATGGGAGAAGGTGCCCGAGTGACAGCACAGCAGGTAGGGCATTTGCCCTGCACACGGCCAGCCCAGGTTTGATCATAGGCATCCCATATGGTCCCCTAAGTCTGCCAAGACAGATTTCTGAGCACAGAGCCAGAAGTAGCTCCTGAAGGGGATGCCTTCTTCCCATAGAATGAGGGAAGAGATGAACAGAAAGTTTCTTGGTTTTTTTTTTTTTTGGGGGGGGGAGCCACACCCGGCGTTGCTCAGGGGTTCCTCCTGGCTGTCTGCTCAGAAATAGCTCCTGGCAGGCACAGGGGACCATATGGGACACCGGGATTTAAACCCACCACCTTTGGTCCTGGATCAGCTGCTTGCAAGGCAAACACCGCTGTGCTATCTCTCCGGGCCCTAGAAAGTTTCTTGAAGAAGAAACTCCAATGGCCAAAAGGCACATGAAAAAATACTCTATAACACTAGTCATCAGGGAAATGCAGATCAAAACAACAATGAGATATCGTTTCACACCAAAAATGACTGGCACTCATCACAAAGAACACAAAAACTCGTGTTGGGGTTATGCTGGGGAAAAGGATGCTCCTTCACTACTGCTGGGAATGTCAACTAGCCCAGCCTTTGGGGAAAACAGTATGATCATTCCTAAAAAAAAAAAAAAAAAAAAATAGAAGAAGAAGAAATAAACTTCCATGACCCAGCAATTTCCCAAACACAATGCAGAAAAAGCATCTACACTTCTATGTTTATTGTAGCTCTAGTCACAATAGTCAAAATCAGGAAACAACCAGTGTCCTAGAACAGTTGAATGGCTAAAGAAATTATGATACAACTACATAATAGTATACTATGCAGCCATTAGAATAAATGAATTCAAGAAAAGTGCTGACACAGATGGACCTGCAGAGCCTTATGCTGAGTAAAAGCAGAAGGAGGGGGTCAGATGTTGAATGGTTGCACTTATTTGTGAGATATAATGAAACATAATAGAAGAATAATACAAAAGAAACAGAGACCAAGAGGACTTGGTCCTAGTAGAAAACTTGCCACCATATGGGAGGGCGCTTAGGGCAGAGAAGGGCCCACTGTGGCAAATGATAGTGGAAAGTCATCTCTCTGGACAGAAACTGGGTGTTGCTAACCACAATGCTTAAAGACAGGGGTCTCAATCTGCGGCCCGCGGGCCGTTTGCGGCCCTCCATACAACATTTTGTGGCCCGCGGCTGGCCTTCAAATACCGCAGTATTCACAATTATTCGCTTACCGAATAATCGCAATAAAAATCGCATTAGTAAGAAAAAATCGCATTAAACATTCGCATACCCCGAGCAGTTCCGTTCAGGGTATGCAAATGTTTAATGCTATTTTTTGCGATTTTTTTTCCTTACTAATGCGATTTTTTTATTGCAAATATTCGGTAAGCGAAATCCCTTATGCGGCCCTGCCTCACCCCGACTTTGCCTCCTGCGGCCCCCAGGTCAATTGAGTTTGAGACCCCTGCTTGAAGAGAATAAAGGGGAAAAAAGAAATGTGTCCCATAGAGGAAAGCTGGGAGGGAAATTGGGGACATTGGTGGAGGGAAGTTGATGCATGTGAAAGGATGGGCTTTCAAACCTTGTATGACGAAAACTGAATCAGAAATAACTTGGTAGTTCTGTTTGTATCTTATGATGATTCAATACATTTTTTTGTTTTGTGTTGTTTTTGTGGGCCACACCTGGTGGCGTTCAGGGGTTACTCCTGGCTCTGCACTCAGAAATCGCTCCTGGCAGGCTTAGGGGACCATATAGGTTGCCAGGAAATTGAACCCAGGTCAGTCCCAGGTAGGCTACCCTACCCACTGCACTATCGTTTCAGCCCTTCAATAAATTTTAAAAATAAAAAAATTTAAATATAGCCCTCCCAATATTTCTGTGACTTTCCACTGTCTAGGAAATTCCATTTAGTAATTCAAAATACAAAACTCCCAAGATCCAGACCCTACCTATCTTTCTAGTTACATCTCTAGGTCCACAAAACAGCTTCCCAAAGAAACAAGGTTTTTCAAATAAAAAAAAAAAAGAAAAGAAAAAAAAAGAAAGAGAAGCTGGAGCAGTGGCACAGGTGGTAGGACATTTGCCTTTCACGTGCTAACCTAGCGATCCCCTGGCATCCCATATGATCCCCCAAGTCAGGGGCGATTTTTGAGCGCGTAGCCAAAAGTAACCCCTGAGCGTCACTGGGCGTGGCCCAAAAAACAAAACAAAACAAAAAAAGAAACTGGGTTCTTCTTATCTACCCAATTTTTACAGCTCACTACATGTCACAGTTTAGTGGTTCTGCCTCATTCTCATAAGCTAAATTGTGTATGGTCCATTATAGGTAGGATTTTTAAAATTTTATTTATTTATTTATTTTTGGGTTTTGGGGTCACTCCCAGCGGCACTCAGGGGTTATTCCTGGCTCTGCTCACAGAAATGGCTCCTGGCAGGCTCAGGGGACCTTGTGGGATGATGAGAATCGAACCAGGCCCATCCGAGGTTGACCACGTGCAAGGCAAATGCCCTACCACTGTGCTATCTCTCTGGCCCCTATAGGTAGGATTGGGCAAGGATTTAGACCTTTCTTAAGTACAGCATTTACCACACCACTGCAATGACATATCTGTTCTTCTACACATACATCTTTTGTTTGTTTTGGTTTCTATGGGCCATAACCAGCTCTGAGCCTATTCCTGGCTCTGCATTTAGGGATCACCCTTGATAGTGCTCAAGGGACCATATGGGGTGCAGGAGATCTAACTGGGTTAGCCATGTGAACACAAATACCCTATCCTATCTCTCTGGTCCTTTGATTTATCTTTCTTTCTTTCTTTGGCATTCAGTATGATAAAAAAAAAAATAGCAGATACTTGAAAAGTATTTGTTGAGGGCCAGAGAGATAATTTAGAGAACTAGAACAAATGTTTTGCATGCAGGAAGCCGGGTCCAAATTACAATACTACTCAAACCACCATGTACTTCCCGGAGTAGCCCTGTAGAACCACTGAGATAAGGCCTCAAAACAAAACAAACAAACAAAATTATATATGTAAAGATAGATAGTTAAATAGATAGATAGAACCCAAGTAGTATCACATGCCTAGCTCCCAATCTCTACACACAAACTCCACTCCCACACACACTCGCATCATCGGGTGTTCCCCTGGTAATCCTAGCTCTTCTGGGTGTGGTCCATATATTAAAAAAAAATTGAATAACTAGTGACTCCGTCATGCATCCCTTTAAATTATGTTCACTTACTATGGATTAGAGAACTTGATGGCTAAATTGGGTAAAGTATTAGCCCTATTTAGAGCATAAAAATAAATCAATACATTTTGGGGTAGAGTGGTTCTTTGACGCTTTTTACATTAGCGGATCCTCTTGATGGTCTTTTTGTTGTTGTTGTTGTTATTGTTCCAAGGTTTTTTCCACTTACTCCAAAATGAGGCTGGGTTCCAGATGATAGAACTTGGCTAAAGTTTGACAGTCAAGTGGAACATTAGCAAAAAAATGTATGCACTAAGTCTTTTTAGATCAATGTTTCCAAAAAGTGGTGATGTGCAGAAAAGCTATTTATACCAATGTATAGATATGCTTTCTAAAAATATCCCCTCTCTGGCGATATTTCTATGATTTGTGTTTGAACCAAACAGGTGTCTAAAGATTCTATGAGGAAAAGTAAGTAAGGCATGAGTTTTGCCATCTGAAAATCTGAACTCTAACTAGCATGAGATTTGGGAAGAAATATCATTCCACCTCTCTGGGTAAAAGGAATATGTTGACTAACAATCATTGTACTTGAGCTCCATTTAGTCTTGTTTTGTTTTGGGGGGTTATTATTCAGGATTACTCCTGGCTCTGTGCTCAGGGACTACTTCTGAAGGGGTTCAGGGAACCAAATGTGGTGTCGAGGATTGAAACTGGGTCAGCTGTATGCGAGGTAAGTGCCCTACCTACTGTACTATCTCTCCAGCCCTAAAATCCATGTAGTTACCAAAACAAAACAAAACAAAAAACCAAAGGGTAGAGCGATAGCACAGCAGTAAAGCATTTTTGCCTTGCACGCGGCTGACCCCAGTTCAATCCCCAGCATTCCATCTGGCCCCTGGTGCCTGTCAGGAGTAATTTCTGAGTGCAGAGCCAGGAGCAACCCACCAGCATCACTGGGTGTGGCCCAACAACAAAATAAAAAAGAAAATGAAACAAGGTTAATAAAGATCATATCAAGCGAGGAATGAAAAGTGGACTCTACCCTTTTTTTTTTTTTTTTTGGGGCCACACCCGGCAGTGCTCAAGGGTTACTCCTGGCTGTCTGCTCAGAAATAGCTCCTGGCTGGCACGGGGGACCCTATGGGACACCGGGATTCGAACCAACCACCTTAGATTCTGGATGGGCTGCTTGCAAGGCAAACGCCGCTGTGCTATCTCTCCGGGCCCAGACTCTACCCTTTTAAGTGCTGTCACATAAGGTGAAATATTTTGGGGGGTGCTCACATACAGTGGTGCTCAGGGCATACTACTGCCCTATTCTCAGGGATCATTCTTGGCAGTGCTTGGGAGATCAAGGATGGTGCCAGCGATCTAACGGGGTTAACCACAAATGAGGCAAGCAAGCACTTTATCCGTCTCTTCACCTGACAAAGGTGATCTTGAGGAAACAACCTGTGATGGGTGCCACCATCTTCTTATACCTTTTCCAGTGGCATCCACTTTATTCCTCCCTATGGGTCTGCCTTTGCCTCAGGCATTTCCGAACATCCTCCTCAGCTTTAGGTGGTAATCCTGGTGTTGGCAATGAGCAATTTAAGGCCTGCTGAGTCCAACTTCCTATTCCCGGGGATTTTACATTTTAAGGACTTTGAAAACTGCAGAGGAATCAAGCTTTAACAATGGACCATAAGATGCAGATTAACAATACTGAGCAAAGGGCTGAGCGACACTAGACACTGCAGGTAGAGTAGCTGCCTTGCACACAGCTCACTGGGTTCAATCCCTGGCATCCCATATGGTCTCCTGAGCATGCCAGGAGGGATTTCTGAGTGCAGAGTTAGGAGTAACTCCTATGGTCCCAAAACAAAGCAAAACAAAACAAAGCAAAAACCCCAATACTGAGCAAAGCGTTCTAAATTTTTAAAAGCAACAGGATTAAAGGAGCAGAAAAGAAATGGGGAAAGGATAGAGAAAGAAATATAGGATATTTGTAGAGTGGGAACAGAAAAAAGGTCGATCTGAGGAAAAGAGAACACTGCAGTTTTTCCCTGTTCTTCATCAAGACCGAGATATGAAATTGGGTTTTTATTTAACTTTATTGATTGGCTTTTAGGGCCACACCCAGCAGCGCTCAGGGGTCATTTCTGACTCTGCACTCAGAAATCACTCCTGGTAGGCTGGGGGCCAACATGGGATGCCAGGAATCAAACCAGGTTCCTTCCGGGTTGACTGCGTGCAAGACAAACACCCTACTGCTGTGCTATTTCTTTGGCCCCCAGATACGGAATTTGTTCTTTGTTTTTGGTTTGGAGACCACAGTTGGCTCTGTGCTTAGGGGTCTCTCTTGGTGATGTTCGGGAGACTAGATGGTACTAAAGACAAGCCATTGAACTATCTGTCCAGTTCAGACCAAGAAATTGAATTACTCTGAAAGTAATTAATAGTAGAGTTTCCTCCGTAGTTGTCTTAAACAGAATCTGAAAAACTTCCTTTTAGAGCATTTATGTGTTGAAAGTTATTAGCTATAATTAAGCTGTAAAAAAAACCCAAAAACAAAAATATGGTGTCTGGGAGATAACTCAAAGAAATAGTGCATTATTTTGACATCAGGTAGCAAAATTATGTTCAATACTGAGCTTACAGTGGGACAGTAAAGTTTATTTTATACAAAGAGTGAAAAATATAGGACTAAATTTACCTTTATTTTATTTTAAATGGTACATATTAAAAGAAAATTAAATATATGGTTAAGATCGGGCCCATGTGTAGTATTTATTTAAAGTTAAAAATTATCAAGGTTGGGGCCGGAGAGATAGCATGGAGGTAAGGCGTTTGCCTTTCATGCAGAAGGTCATTGGTTCAAATCCCGGGGTCCCATATGGTCCCCCGTGCCTGCCAGGAGCAATTTCTGAGCATGGAGCCAGGAGTAACCCCTGAGCACTGCTGGGTGTGACCCAAAAACCACACACAAAAAAAAAATTATCAAGGTTGAGGCTGAGAGATAGCATGGAAGTAAGGCGTTTGCCTAGCATGCAGAAGGAAGTTGGTTCGAATCCTGGCAACCCATATGGTTCCCCGAGCCTGCCAGGAGCAATTCCTGAGCATAGAGCCAGGAGGAACCCCTGAGTGCTGCTGGGTGTGACCCAAAAACCAAAATAAAACAAACAAACAAAGCTATCAAGATCTTTAAACACTTTACTTTGCACACAGCCAACCTCACCGCAGATGGTCTCCCCTGCACCACCAGGAGTTATTTCTGAGTGCAGAGCCAGGAGTAACCTCTGAGCATCATTAAGCGTGCCCCCAAAACAAAACAAACAAACAAACAAAAGAACAAAAAACCACTCTCAATTATAATAATCATTGAAATGCTGAATACAAAGTATTTCTCTCTACTTTATCATAGTAGAGACCCCACGTGAGACCTATAATAAATATTTTCTGTTATTTTATTTTATAGCCTTTATATGAGCCTTTTAACTTTTTTTAATTTTTAAGTTTTTCTGATTCAAGATATTTCACTGGTTTCACTTTTTACTCTTAGGTTTCTTCAAGAAATTAAAGTAATTTTTTAAAAAAGAAGAGGAAAAATATGGTCGGAGCAATGGCACAGCGGTAGGGCATTTGTCTTGCATGCAGATGATCCAGGACAAACCGCGGTTCGATCCCCGGGTGTCCCATATGGTCCCCCAAGCCAGGAGCGATTTCTGAGTGTAAAGCCAAGAGTAACCCCTGAGTGTCACCGGGTGTGACCCAAAAGTAAATAAAAAATAAAAAGAAGAGGAAATAGGCTGAAGAGATAATATAGGGGATAGGAGTAAGCCCTGAACGCCAGCATATATGGCCCCCAAACAAACCAAAAAATTCAAATTGGTTTAAAGAGCTTGATATAAGAAGGCTAGAGCTATAGCATAGCAGGTATGGTGTTCGATTCCCAGCATCCCATATAATCCCTGGAGTCTGCCAGGAGAGATTTTGAAGTGCAGAACCAGAAGTAAACCATGTATCTCAAAACAAACAACAACAACAAAATATATAGCTTGATATCAGACTTCAATCCACAAATTATAATGAGGAAAACATAAACTGAATCTTTCATGACATTGAATCTAGAGGTATCTTCAGTGATTCAATGAGATTGGCCAAAATACACACACACACACACACACACACACACACACACACACACACAATATATAAACAAATGGGACAACATTGGGGGCAGAGTGATAATACTCCAAGATGGTAGGGCGCTTGCCTTGTACTTAGCTGTCGCTTTTTTTTTTTTTTTTTTTGGTGTTTGGGCCACACCCGGCAGTGCTCAGGGGTTACTCTTGGCTGTCTGCTCAGAAATAGCCCCAGCAGGCACGGGGAACCATATGGGACACCGGGATTCGAACCAACCACCTTTGGTCCTGGATTGGCTGCTTGCAAGGCAAACACCAATGTGCTATCTCTCCAGGCCCAGCTGTCGCTTTTCTTTTTTTTTTCTTTTTTTTTTTTTTTTTGGTTTTTGGGTCACACCCGGCAGTGCTCAGGGGTTACTCCTGGCTCCATGCTCAGAAATTGCTCCTGGCAGGCACAGGGGACCATATGGGACGCCGGGATTCGAACCGATGACCTTCTGCACGAAAGGCAAACACCTTACCTCCATGCTATCTCTCCGGCCCCCAGCTGTCGCTTTTCAATCCTCAGCATCCCATATGGTTCCTCAAGTGTGCCTGGAGTGACCCATTAGCTCAGAACCAAGAGTAAACCCTGAGCACTGTGGCCCAAAAACAAAAGAGAAAAGAAAGAAACCCAAATAGGACAACATCAATTTAAGAAAAGCACATGGCCAACCCAGGAGAAAGTGGTTCGATTCCCAGCATCCCGTATGGTGCCCCAAGCCTGCCAGGGGTGATTTCTGAGCACAGAGCCAGAAGTAACCCTTGAGCGATGTCAGGTGTGACCCCCCCCCCAAAAAGAAGACATATAGACAGTCAATAGTTATATATAAAAGCACGCTGCATCTCTTATTATTAGGAAAATGCAAACCAAAAACAATGAGATATCATATCTCACTAGCGGCAAAAAGCGCAAGGAACAAACACAACCAGTGTTGGCTGGGATGTGGGAAAACCATCTGGACAATTTTCAAAATCGAGGAATTGAGTTTCCATATGATCCAGTAATTCCACTTTTTGGCAACTACTCAGGGCACAAAATCTCTGTCCAGAGAAGACATACGCATTCCTTTGTCCTTGTAGCTCTAATCAAAATAGCCACAATATGGAAGCAATACAAGTACCCAAGAAGAGAGAACCAGATAAAGAAACTGTAGAACATATATACCATGGGGGCCTGAGTAGTAGCACAATAGTAGGGTGTTTACCTTGGACGTGGCCAACTCAGGACGAACCCGGGTTCAATCCCCGGCACGCCATATGGTTTCCCAACCCTGCCAGGAGCGATTTCTGAGCACAGAGCAAGGAGTAACCCCTGACCACATCCAGGTGTGGCCCCCAAACAACAAACAAACAAACAAACAAACAAACAAAAAACACCATATACCCCATGGAACACTACTCAATTGTAAGAAAGATAAAATGTTTCATAGATAAATTTGGAGAACATCTTGCTCAGTGAAATAAGCCAGAAGGAAAGAGACAGAGCATTAACATATGTGGGATATTAATAAACAGAGTCAGGGAATTAATAATAGCCAAATGCAACAAAGCCTGAGAACTTGTCTATGGAACTGAGCTTATAGAAAAAGAAAATAATCAGATTTTAAAGGGACAGGAAACCTAAATAGACGTTTCTTTGAAAATAACATACAACTGTCCAACAATATATGAGCAGCTTCTGATCATCATTATTAGTCATTAGATAAATGCAAATCTAAATTACAACATATTAGGAATATATATTAAATGGCTCGTACTAAGATGCCTCATAGGATACATATTAAGATGTACATATCATACATGCATTTACCTTCCTACCTCCTAGGATGACTACTATTAAAAAAATAGAAAATAGGGACTGGAGAGATAGCATGGAGGTAAGGCGTTTGCCTTTCATGCAGAAGGTCATTGGTTCAAATCCCGGCATCCCATAGGGTCCCTGAGCTGCCAGGAGCGATTTCTGAGCATAGAGCCAGGAGTAACCCCTGAGCACTGCCAGGTGTGATCCCCCCCCCAAAAAACCCCCAAAAATATAGAAAATAAAAATATTATAGAAAGAAGTTAGTATCTTTCTGTGCTCTGTTGAAGGAATTATATAACTGTTTTTGGAAAATAGAATTATGTTACTGCTTCTGCTCTGATAAACTCTGAGCTTCACCCAGAATCCAGACACTAGAATGACACATAGGAAGAATAAATGTAAAAACACATACAAGAGTCTTTGGAAAATAATAAGTTATCCATCCAAATTCTAGTAAACTGAAGGACTTATTCTTTTTTTTTTTTGATTTTGGTTTTTGGGTCACATCCGACGGCGCTCAAGGGTTCCTCCTGGCTCTATGCTCAGAATCACTCCTGGCAGGCTCGGGGGACCATGTGGGATGCCGGGATTCGAACCACCGTCCTTCTGCATGTAAGACAAACACCCTACCTCATGCTATCTCTCCGGCCCTGACTTATTCTTTTCTTATAGCTGAGTACTATTCTATTGTGTGTCAATAGATAGATATAAATATAACATAAATATATATGTTGCCATTAATTCACCTACCTACCATTGAGTACATTAGTTATTTCCAGGTTTTGACTATTGTAAATGGCACTACAATTAATATGGGGTGCAAATGCACCCTTATCTTTTTTTCTTTTTCTTTTTGGTTTTTGGGCCACACCTGGTGTCGCTCTGGGGCTACACTCCTGGCTCTGCACTCAGAAATTACTCCTATCTTGGGGGTTCATATGGGATGCCGGGGTATCAAATTGAGGTCCATCCTGGGTCAGCTGCATGCAAGACAAATGCCCTACCGCTGTGCCATTTCTCTTAGGAGCCCATATGAGGTGCCAGGGATTAAACCGAGGTCAACTGTGTGCAAGCAAATGCTCTCCAGCCTGTGCTATCTCTCTGGCTCCTCTTCCATCTTTATTTTAAATTTTATTTATCCCCTACCCTTCAATATCTAATTCAAGAGCCCTTTCTGGAGGAATAAAAGATCCACAGAACCAAGGTAGGAAACCATGGCTGAACAAAATCCCCAATAATTTTAGCACAGGTAGAACGACGGAGAACCCTTCTTTCTCATTTTCCCTTTCATACACTTTATGTGATAAAAACCTAAAATTCTCAAAACTTCTGGCTACAAAATCCTGTCCTTAATAACTCCTAGAGAAGGAGAACTGGCACAATGTGGAAGGCTAAAACCTTTCTGTTTATTTAATTGGAAACACAGGAAACTTCGTCTCCAAAGTCAGCCACTTACAGTAACTAGTGGCTTAGACTGATGGGGCCTAGAAGGTGGATCTGGGACCAAGTCATTTACAGATGTGTCTGATTACAAGGGAGAGGAGATGGAGAGGGATTTCAGATCCATATCCAGTGGAGGCTAGTCCTCCACTGGTCCGAGATTAAATTTAGAACCTCAGCATACAATCTGTCTCTCCCAATGCGCCCAAGGTTCTTAAAATTCAGCGGTGTTCAAACCATTGTTTTTTGTATTCTACTGGAAAAAGAAAGCAAGTGCAAAAAAAACAAAAACAAAAACAAAACACAAAAAAAAAAACAGTTAAATCTGTTGGACAAAGAATAGTCTTTAAAAATCAGTCTTAATGACTTGAAAATGGAGAGTTTAATGGGTAACGAATTTAAAAGAATTGTTTTGAGTAATTCAATGAATTACATCAAGTCACACTAATGAAGAACAAAATATTAATGAACTAAGAAAAGGAATGCAGGTCCATAAAAAGTTCTTTACTAGAGATTGAAATTATTAAAAAAAAAATCACTTGGGCCGGGTAGGTGGCGCTGGAGGTAAGGTGTCTGCCTTGCAAGCGCTAGCCAAGGAAGGACCGCGGTTCGATCCCCCGGCGTCCCATATGGTCCACCCAAGCCAGGGGCGATTTCTGAGCACATAGCCAGGAGTAACCCCTGAGCGTCAAACGGGTGTGGCCCAAAAACAAAAAAAAAAAAAAAAATCACTTATAGGGCCGGAGAGGTAGCGTGGAGGGCATTTGCCTTGCATGCAGAAGGACGGTGGTTCAAACCCCGGCATCTCATAGTGTCCCCGGAGCCTGCCAGGAGCGATTTCTGAGCACAGAGCCAGGAGGAATCCCTGAGTGCTGCTGGGTGTGACCCAAAAAACAAACAAACAAACAAAAAACACACACAGAGACAGAGAGAAGTACATTGGCACTGAGTTTGCTTTGCTGATGGCTAAGCATAGGTTTGGTTCCTGTCCCCATGTATGGTCCCCTGAGCACCACCAGAAGAGATTCCTGAGCACAGAGCCAGGAGGAGGCCCTGAGCACTGCTGGTTGTGGCCGTAAAAACATCTCATGCAGGGAGACTTAATATGAAAAACCAAGGAATAAATTGAAAACCTTTGTGGAAAACATAACAAACAAGGCCAGTCTTTCAGAGAAAATAAGTGAAAATGGACTTAAAATTCCAGTACTCAGGAAACACATTTGCACTGACAGGCTCATTGCTGCACTATTCACAAGAACCAAACTCTGGAAACAACCCAAGTGTCCAAGAACAGATGACAAAATAAAGAAACAATGAACATGCACAATGGAATACTACTCAGCTGTAAGGAAAAGCGAAATCATGCGTTTGGAGGCTATGTGGTTGACATGGAGAGCATCACACTGACTGAAGGAGAAGGACAGACACAGAGTGACCTTCCTTCTATGTGGGATAGGAAGAATAATGGTAGCGGAATAACCTAATGCCCAAAAGGAGTAGAAATGAAGAACTGGTCTTTAGTAGATGCTTCCATGGGGAAGAAGGAATAGGGAGGCATTGGGACAATGGTGGAAGAAAGTGAACTCTGGTAAAGGGCGTGCTGCTATAATCCTTCAACTAGGAGACCCTACTAATAGCGGTTTTGAAAAACACAGTTCCTAAAATAAAATTAAAAAATTTTAAATTATAATAAAGAAACAGGACCGGAAGATAGCATGGAGGTAGGGCATTTGCCTTGCCTGCAGAAGGACGGTGGTTCGAATCCCGGCATCCCATAGGGTCCCTCGAGCCTGCTGGGAGCAATTTCTGAGTGTAGAGCCAGGAGGAACCCTTGAGCCAGCTGTGACCCAAAAACAAAACAAAAATTATAGTAAAGAGAGAGATATAGGTCTAGAGGTCTTTGGGGTCTAGAGAGGTAGTTCAGAGGGAAGGGTGCTTTCCTTGCACACAACCAAACCTAGATCACTATGGCCCTAATCCCACTAAGAATAATTTCTGGGTACAAAGCCTCGAGCACAGCTGGAAGTGGTCCCCGAATAAACAAACAAAACTTTAGGAATGGGCCCGAAGAGATAGCACAGTGGTGTTTGCCTAGCAAGCAGCCGATCCAGGACCAAAGGTGGTTGGTTTGAATCCCAGTGTGCCATATGGTCCCCGTGCCTGCCAGGAGCTATTTCTGAGCAGACAGCCAGGAGTAACCCCTGAGCACCGCCGGGTGTGGCCCAAAAACCAAAAAAAAAAAAAAAAAAGAATGAAAGAAAGAAAGATGTGTGGCTTCCTGTTCTACCATCCCATATGAGGCTTGCTCCAGAACGATATAACCGGGACCAGAGCGGTGGCACAAGCAGTAGGGCGTTTGCCTTGCACGAGGTTGACCCAGGATGGACCACAGTTCGATCATGCGTCCCATAGAGTACCCCAAGCTAGGAACGATTTCTGAAGATTTCGTAGCCAGGAGTAACCCCTGAGCATCACTGAGTGTGACCCAAAACCAAAAGAAACCAAAAACCTAACCCTCAATAAAATCTCTTAATAGCATACTAACAGAAGTTAAGCCAAAGACAGTGAGATGAGGATAAACTGCTAGGAAAATAGAAAAATTGTCTGTGAGGTTAAGTTCAAGAGGAACAATAAGCTTCATTGGAGCATGTGGAGAGCAGGAAAGCAAATGTGATAAAGAAACAAGAGTTAATCATGGACAGTCTGGTGCAATAGTAACAGTGTGGAGGGCAATTGCCTTGCATGCAGCCAACCTGAATTTGACCTCAGCATTCCATATGGTCCCTGAGCCCACCAGGAGTAATTTCTGAGTGCAGAGCCAGGAGTAACCCCTGAGCATCGCTGGGCGTGACCTAAGAAACAAACAAGCAAACAAACATCATTGATAACATTTTCCCAGAGGGCAGGAGAGATAGTAAAGCAGGTAAGGCTCTTGCCTTGTTTATCACTGAGCACTGCCAGGTATAACCTCCAAAACAAACCAACAAACAAATTCCCAAAGTTCAGGAATATAGGCACAAGATCCCAGAAGCCCTAAGTGTCCTCGCAAAAATAGGCCAAATAAAGAAAACTCCAAGGCACATTGTACCCAGAATGGCAAAATTCTAAGACAGACACAGAATATTGAAATCAACATTAAAACAGAAACGTACAATACAGAGGAAAGCACAACAATTGTACAGTAAATTTATCAAATGAGACTCCACAAGGCAGGAGAGAATGAGGGATTATAGTACAAAACAACAACGGAAAGAGAACCTCACTAAGAATATTTTATCCAGCTAGATTATCATTGAGATTTGAAGGAACGGGGCCGGGTAGGTGGCGCTGGAGGTAAGGTGTCTGCCTTGCAAGCGCTAGCCAAGGAAGGACCTCGGTTCGATCCCCCGGCGTCCCATATGGTCCACCCAAGCCAGGGGCGATTTCTGAGCACATAGCCAGGAGTAACCCCTGAGCGTCAAACGGGTGTGGCCCAAAAACCAAAAAAAAAAAAAAAAAGAGATTTGAAGGAACAATACAGAGCTTTATGGATAGGCAACAGCTTAGGGAATTCATAACCTTGAAACCAGTTTTGCAAGGAGCTTGAAAAGAACTTCTCTAGGGGACAGGAGTAATCTCCCAACAAGAGGCATTAAGTATAAAATTTAAAAAATTAAGTATATTGGGGCTGGAGAGATAGCACAGTGGTAGGGTGTTTGCCTTGCAAGCAGCCAATCTAGGATGGACAGTGGTTAGAATCCCAATATCCCATATGGTCCCCCATGCCTGCCAGGAGCGATTTCTGAGCACAGAGCAAAGAGTAACTCCTGAGAGCGGCTGGGTGTGACCCCCTCCAAAAAAAAGTAAGTATATATGGTTATAAAAAAATTTAATGTATAAGGTTGGTTGACCTCTACTAGATTTAGAAAGATTAAAAACAGAAATCAATCATCACAAATGGACTTTCATTGACTTGTTTTCTGATACTCCCATTTGTCATTCCTTTAAGTTTTGTTGGAGCAAGTAATATGAAATAAATTTGTTATAACCCTGCCAAGGGCTAGATTGAGAGCATGAGAGGGAAACTGGGGACACTGGAGAGAAAAAGATTGTTGGCAGGATCGGTGTTGGAAGATCATATGCCTCAAATAGCTCTATTATGAACAACTTTGTCAATCAGAGTTTCTGAATAAAAATTAAAAGAACAAAAAAGGGGCCAGAGAAATAGCGTAACAGTAGGGCATTTGCCTTGCACTCAGAAGACCAGGCACAGACCTGGGTTTGATTCCAGGCATCCCATATGATCCCCCAAGCCTGCCAGAAGAGATTTCTGAACACAGAGCCTGGAGTAACCCCTGAGCACTGCTGGATGTGGCCCCCAAACCAAAAGTAAAATAAAATAAAATAAAATACAATAAAAGAAGAAAAAAGATTTAGAAAAGAATCTTTCCAAGAACTATTAAACTATTAAAAGAGAAAATATAAAGATGATGAGTATGCCAGAAAGTGAAGAGAAAAAAGAGAAATAAATTAAAAGGATTTGAGGCTGTGGAGCTAGCACAGCGGCGTTTGCCTTGCAAGCAGCCGATCCAGGACCAAAGGTGGTTGGTTGGAATCCCGGTGTCCCATAGGGTCCCCCGTGCCTGCCAGGAGCTATTTCTGAGCAGACAGCCAGAAGTAACCCCTCAGCACTGCCGGGTGTGGCCCCCCCCAAAAAAAAAATTAAAAGAATTTGTAACTGGAATTTATAAAATCGAATAAAAAAGCAACCAAAGAAATCCAGAAAGCTGTTGATAGGGAGATAACTCCAAGTTCTAGGGCTTGTGTTTTGCATGTATGAGACCAGATCAGACTTCTGGCACTGCTTAATCTTCCAGAGTGGCCAGAAGGACCCTTTAAGTAGCAGGGTGAAAGTATCCCCTTGGGGCCAGAGAGATAGCACGGAGGTAAAGCATTTGTCTTGCATGCAGAAGGATGGTGGTTTGAATCCCGGCATCCCATATGGTCCCCTGAGCCTGCCAGAAGCAATTTCTGAGCATGGAGCCAGGAGTAACCCCTGAGCACTGCCGGGTGTGACCCAAAAACCAAAAGAAAAAAAAAAATAAAGAAAGTATCCCCTTAGCGCTACTGGTGTAACACAATACCAACACCACCCTCCAAAAAAGAAAAAAAAATAGAAAAAGCTTATACACACACTTCAAAAACCAAGGCCATATTGTTATTAATTATGAACCAAAAATAAACATATTAAAGGCTATTAGGAAAAAATATGTAATAAATGCATCCCAGTCAGACTAGATCAGATTCCTCAGTCAGCAATTTCCAATTTAAGAGAGAATGAAACAACATATTCACAATTCAAAAGGATAAAAAATATTTCAATTAAGTGCTATGCATGGTTACTCCTCCATTAAAAATAGTGCAGACCACAGTGTCTGACAAATAAGGAAAAGGTGGGGGAAGAGACCATGACAGAGAAGGAGAGTGAAGAGTTAAATGCCTGCCCCAGAGGCAGGCAGGGGCGAGGGTGGGAGGGAAACCAGGGACTTTGGTGGTGGGAAATGTTCCTGGGTGAAGGGTGATGTACACTGTAAGATTGAAACTCAGTCAAGAGCAACTTTGTAGGGCTGGAGAGATAGCACAGCTTTAGGGCTTTTGCCTTGCAAGCGGCCAACCTTGGACGAACCCAGGTTCAATTCCCAGCATCCCATCTGGCCCCCAGGCCTGCCAGGAACCATTTCTGAGTGCAGAGCCAAGAGTAAGCCCTGAGCGTCGCTGGGTGTGGTCCGAAATAACAAAACAAAACAAAACTAAAACAAACAACAACAACAACAAAAACCAGCTTGGGGCCGGTGTGGTGGCACTAGAGGTAAGGTGCCTGCCTTGCCTGTGCTAGCCTAGGACGACCTAGGTTCGATTCCCCGGCGTCCCATATGGTCCCCCAAGCCAGGCGCGATTTATGAGCTCATAGCCAGGAGTAACCCGAGCGTCAATGGGTGTGACCCAAACCCCCCCCCAAAAAAAAACAACAGCTTTGTTGTCCCAATGTTTAAATAAAAAGGAAAAATTTTCAGTTCAGGAGTTCTGAAAATTATTTTTCAAATATTATGGAGAAATACTTTCCCTGACAAAGGGCAATATAGTTGAAAAATGTTTTTTTCTCTTTCTTTCTTTTTTCTTTTTTTTTGTTTTTTGTTTTTTGGGCCACATCCGGCGGTGCTCAGGGGTTACTCCTGGCTGTCTGCTCAGAAATAGCTCCTGGCAGGCTCGGGGGACCCTACGGGACACCGGGATTCGAACCAACCACCTTTGGTCCTGGATTGGCTGCTTGCAAGGCAACCGCCGCTGTGCTATCTCTCCGGGCCCTGTTCTTTTCTTTTATAAGAAGAAGAAAGATAAAAGGGAAACAAAATATTGAGAATGGGGAAGGAGAGATAATAAAGGAAGCAAAGCAAGGCACTTGTCTTGCATGCAGTTGACCCAAGTTTCATTCCTGGCACAGCTTATGACCCAAATCACACCCCTTAAAAAGAAATTGTTAAGTATAGTGATGCAGAACAGAAATGTAAACACAAATAAAATGAAACAAGAACCAAATGAAAGGAGGACTTGAATAGAATCTGTTCAGACACACATACACTCACACACACAAACACACACACACACACACAGACCATCAGAGATACAGATAAAGTGATTCTAATCTCATGAAAACTACAAAATAAAAAGTTACACCAGAGACACTTAAAAGTATAAAATGATAGACATATCAGGGAAAGCCATTTAAAGAAAATGACAGATTGATTGAACTGGGGGGGGGGGGAATCCACCAACAAGGGGCCAGTTTGAGAGGATAGTGGCAGGGTTCTTGCTTTATACTCAGCTGACTTAGATTCATTCTTTGGCATCCGAAATGGGTTCCTGAGCCCTTTACCAGGAAGGAATCTCTATGCAGAGTCAGATGTAGACTCTGAGCACTGCTAGTATAGCCCAAACTACCCTCTGTCCCCCACAAAACACACTATTCTCTTTTTTTTTGGGGGGGGGGCACACCCAGCAGGGCTCAGTATTGACTCTGTGCTGAAGGGGTCATTCATGGCAGTGCTTGAGGGAACCACATGGATGCTGAGGATCAAACCTGCCGTGTGCAAGGCAAACACCCTACCTGCTGTACTATCTATCACTCTGGCCCCAAAATGCACTATTCTAATCCAATAACTTTTCCTCTAGAAATACAGGGATTTTGTTGTTGTCTTTTAGAGCCTTGGAATTCAAAACTCAAGGACTCACACATACATACAAAGTAAATACTCTATCCCTGAGCACATCCTGGTCTTTATTGCTATTCTGCTGTTGTTTGGTGCTGGAATCAAATCAAACTTCAAGAGTAACTTCAAAGTTAATGCTCTACCACTGGACTTTCTCACCATCGATTTGTCTACAAATATACTTGAACATATTCAGCAAAGACCTGTTTGTAGTTAAAAAAATAAAGAGAGAAATTAAATAAATACATAAATAAATACAAGAAGGAAAGAATAAACTGGTGTGTGTGTGTGTGTGTGTGTGTGTGTGTGTGTGTGTTGAATAGTTAAGGTGCTTGTCTTACTTATGGCTATACCAGTAACAGCTTCCCATGTGGTCTCCTGGGCACCACTAGTAGTGATCATAAGCAAAAAGCTAGGAATCGGTTCTGAGTACCACCAGATATGGACCATCAATATCATAGTTGTACAAGACCAAGGAAGTCTGTCCCGTCAAGCCCATGTCAAGCTCGGTTTGACAGTGACCCCTGGTGAGCAAAAGAGCCAGGAATTGTAAGAGCCGCAGCCAAAGGACTGTGACCCTCCCCCATAGTAAGCACCACACTATAGTGAGATGCCCATGATCCCCAGTCATCTCAGGACAACAGTAACATTTCAGGGAGAGGGGAGAAGAAAAGGGGAAGAGAAAAAATGTAAGAGCATACACGTCACATATGCAAGAACCTGAGTTTTACTGCCAGAATTGCAAACTCCCCTGAGCACCCCCAGATACAGCTCTCTTGACCCGTAAGGGCTACTGGGGGTGTCACCTATTAAATAATTGCTTTATGACAGGGCGTTTGCCTTGCACGTGGTTGACCCAGGATAGACCGAGGTTCGATCCCCGGCGTCCCATATGGCCCCCCTAGCCAGGAGCGATTTCTGAGCGCATAGCCAGGAGTAACCTCGTAACCTCTGAGCATCACTGGGTCTGGCCCAAAAACCAAAAAAAAAAAAAAAAAAAAAGATTAAAAAATTGCTTAAACGTGACCAGAGCAATAGCATAGCGGGTAGGACTTTGCCTTTAATGCAGCCTACCGGGTTCAATCCTCAGAATCCCATATGGTCCCCCAAGCCTGCCAAGAGTAACCCCTAAGGGCAGCCAGATTTGCCCCCAAAAAACAAACAAGTTGATTTAAGTAATCTAATGAAAACCCAAAAATAGTTTAATAAAATAAACAAGTATCTATGAGAAAATAGAATCAATTGTCGCTGAGAATTGGTATTACTACATTTGCAAATTAGTTTCTACTGTTTTCTTTCCTTTTTTCTTTATTCCTTTCTTACTATTTTGTTGTTTTTGTTTATCTATTTGTTTGTTTGTTTGTTTGGTGGCACACCCAGTGATGTTTAGGGATAATTCCTGGCTCTGTACTCAAGAATGACTCCTGGCAAGACTCAGGGAACTAACTACATGGAATGCCAGGGATCAAGTTCAGGTTGGCACATGAAAGGCAAGGAATACAAACTCTTCTGTTACCCATGGTATGATCCCTCCCTCCCTCCCATCCTCACTTCTCCCTCCCTTCTTCCCTTCTATTCTTCCTCCCTTCTTTCCTCCCTCTCTCCATCCTTTGCTTCCTTCCTTCCTTCTTCCTTCCTCTTTCTTTCCTTCCTCCCTCCATCCCTCTCTCCCTCCTACCTCTCTCCCTTCCTTCCTTCCTCCCTCTCTTCCTTTCTTTCTCCCTCTCTCCCTTCCTTCCTTCGTCCCTCCCTCCCTCCTCTCTCTCTCCCTTCCTCCCTTCCTTCCTTCCTTCCTTCCTTCCTTCCTTCCTTCCTTCCTTCCTTCCTTCCTTCCTTCCTTCCTTCCTTCCTTCCTTCCTTCCTTCCTTCCTTCCTTCCTTCTTTCTTCCTCTTATTAGGCTATACCCACCAGTGCTCATCAATTTATTCCCATTTCTTTGTCCTGGGGGTCACTCCCAACAGTCTCAGGAGGACCTTGTGGTGCTGGGAATTGAACAAGAGCTTCACACATAACTCAAGTTCTCTACCACTAACCCAATCCCTGGTTTCCATTCCTTTTACACGGTCCTTTAATATGAGACAGGGCTCTCCTAGCTGTAAATGACAAAACACCATAATTAAAAGGAATTCATCATCTCCTGGCACTCATTGTGGGACAGATTGGAACCAAGAACTCTTTCCAGGCTCTCCTTTCAGCTTCTCTCTGCTCAGTGGCAGCATCAACGATAACAGCTGCGTTTTCCACAAGACTGAGGTCTCTGATGACAGCAGCAACTTGAATCTAAGCTTTCTTTTCATTTTTCTTTTCTTTTTTTTAATGAGTACAAAGGTGTGCTTATTTCACTAAATGTGAAGATTGACACTATTTTACCTATGTGCATACAAGTTTTGACAGTCACCTTAAGACAAACTCCCGGGGAGGAAGAAGCACACACACTCTCTGTACACACTGTCTTCTGTGAACTTGTAAGAGGCCACAGATGCCCTTCAGAACATATTCCTACTAAATATCATGACAACAATGCTTAGAAAAGTAAGCCACAGGGGTTGGAGCGGTGGCACAAGCAGTAGGCTGTTTGCCTTGCACACGGCTGACCTAGGACGGACCATGGTTCGATCCCACAATGTCCCATATGGTCCCTCAAGCCAAGAGTGATTTCTGAGTGCATAGCCAGGAGTAACTCCTGAGTGTCACCGGTGTGACAAAGAAAGAAAGAAAGAAAGAAAGACAGAAAGAAAGAAAGACAGAAAGAAAGAAAGAAAGAAAGGAAGGAAGGAAGGAAGGAAGGAAGGAAGGAAGGAAGGAAGGAAGGAAGGAAGGAAGGAAGGAAGGAAGGAAGGAAGGAAGGAAGGAAGGAAAGATAGATAGAAAGAAAGAAAGAAAGAAAGAAAGAAAGAAAGAAAGAAAGAAAGAAAGAAAGAAAGAAGAAAGAAAGAAAGTAAGCCACAGTGTCATATCATCCAAAAAATAATAAAAAACAATTACTTTAAAAAAAAATTCTTTGGGGCCATGCCCAGTGACGCTCAAGGATCATTCCTAACACTACTCTCAGGAATTACTTCTAGAAATAATGGGGATCAGATGGAATTCTGGGGATTGGACCCAGGCAGCAGCCTGCAAAATAAATAATATCTTTCTTTTCTCTCTTGCCCTGGGAGTTTCGATGTGCTTCTGGAAAACTTCCTTACTTGCCTTGCAGTTGCTTGGGGGAAAAGATCATAGTTACCTTCTAATTAGAACATTTTTTGGGGGCCTGGAGAGATAGCACAGCGGCGTTTGCCTTGCAAGCAGCCGATCCAGGACCACAGGTGGTTGGTTCAAATCCCGGTGTCCCATAGGGTCCCCCGTGCCTGCCAGGAGCTCAGGAGGAACCCCTGAGCACCGCCAGGTGTGGCCCCAAAACAAAAGAACTTTTTTTTGTTTGTTTTTTGGGTCACACCCAGAAGCACTCAGGAGTTACTCTTGGGTTTTGCCCTCAGAAATCGCCCCAGGCAGGCTCAGGGACCATATGGGATTCCAGGAATTGAAACACCATCTCCTGGGGCTTGGGAGACCATATGAGATGCTGGGAATCGAACCGAGGTCCGTCCTGGGTCAGCAGCGTGCAAGGCAAACATCCTACCACTGTGCTCTCTCTCTCCAGCCCCTAATTAGAACTTTAGAATCCAACTTGCTTACCCTTGGTGGCCTGTGAAAATGATTTTCTGAACCCAGCATATAGTTGTTTGCTTCCTTCCTAAGTCACTTTCCAGGCCACAGGAACACAGTTTGCTGTTGAGTCTGAACTTTGGGGTGAGGCTGGAGCACAAAGCTCGCTCTCTGATCTCTTCATATCTGCCTCTTCTGAACTGGCCAAGTTTGGGTTTATTGACCTTCACAGCCCAATACAAAATACTCTTATTTGATTTGGCCTGTCCTGATGGGCAAAGAATTCTGTCTGAGTTTGCTTCCACTGTTTGGTTTGCTAATTCGATTGTGTATTTTAGTCACGTTCTGTACACAAGGCTGGACACCTTTCTTAATGACTCATTACTTCACTGTGCTGAGAAAAAAATGCACTTATATAATGTGTTCTACTTTTTTAGGACAAAATTCACTTCTTTGTGCCTTCTTGTTTTGTGTTATAGAATTTTTCTTTTAGAGGGGAACTCCTAAGCAGTGCTCAGGGAACCTGGGAACCCTCCCAAGGACTCTCATCAATTTATCAAACAATTGGGCCAGAGCGGTGGCGCAGTCGTAGGGCGTTTGCCTTGCTCACTGCTGACCCAGGACGGACTTTGGTTTGATCCCCAGAGTCCCATATGGTCCCCCAAGCCAGGAGCAATTTCTGAGCACAGAGCCAAGAGTAACCCCTGAGTGTCACTGGGTGTGACCCAAAACCCAAAATAATTAATAATAATAATATCTTTCTTTAAACACCATGATTACAACAAATATGTTTGTAGTTGGGTTTCCCTTATAAAAAAGAACACTCCCCTTCACTAGTGCAAACTCCGGCCACCAATGCCCCCCCCCCCCCCCCCCCCCCCCCCCCCCCCCCCCCCCCCCCCCCCTCCCCCCCCCCCCCCCCCCCCCCCCCCCCCCCCCCCCCCCCCCCCCGTCTCCCCCATCCCAGCCTGTATTTGAGACAGACATTCTTTTTTTTTTTTTGGTTTTTTTTTTTTTTTGGTTTTTTTTGGGTCACACCCGGCGTTGCTCAGGGGTAACTCCTGGCTGTCTGCTCAGAAATAGCTCCTGGCAGGCACGGGGGACCATATGGGACACCGGGATTCAAACCAACCACCTTGCTGCTTGCAAGGCAAACACCGCTGTGCTATCTCTCCGGGCCCTGAGACAGACATTCTACTTTTATTACTCTACCATTGTCATGATAGTTGTCAGTGTAGTTAGTTCTTTTTTTTTTTTTTTTTTTTTGGTTTTTGGGCCACACCCGGTAACGCTCAGGGGTTACTCCTGGCTATGTGCTCAGAAGTCGCTCCTGGCTTGGGGGACCATATGGGACACCGGGGGATCGAACCGCAGTCCGTCCAAGGCTAGCGCAGGCAAGGCAGGCACCTTACCTCTTGTGCCACCGCCCAGCCCCATAGTTAGTTCTTTAAATAAACTCACCCCTCTCTGTAGTAAGCTTCATACAGTGGGCTGTATGAATTATTATTACAATTATTATTACAATAATGTCTTTTTTTCTCCTACCTCCTTTTTTATTTATTTTTATTTTTTTATTTTGAATTATGAGAACAAAAGATGCAAAGAAAGAGGATAAGGTAAAGTTACAGTGGAAGGACAATCAGCCATAACATAATTTTTTATTTTTCTTAAATCCCACAGATGAGTGAGACTATTCTGTGTCTGTGTCTCTGACTTATTTCACTCAGCATAGTTTTTATGTCCAACCGCGTCTAGGAAAATTTCATGATTTCCTTTCTAAAGTCTTAAGATCGGGCACCAACCCATAATGGGGACATTCTTGTTTTAGAAATGATGTCTAAGTCCACCAGAAGCAACTACTGTTACAGTCAAGATCGGATAAGAATGACTCAGCACGATAAGCTAAAACTCATCCCTTCCTTTCCATTTTCAATTGTGGTTTGCTACACACAATATAAATGTATAAGCATGCCATTCAGCAGTGTTAAGTACACTCACATAATTATGCAACCAATCTCCAGAGTTCTTTTCGTCTTGCAAAACAGAAACTCAACACCCCTTAAACAACAAGTGCCCATTCTTCCTTCCCCGGAGCTCCTTAGCAACCACCTTGTACTTTCTGACTCTCTGGATTTGACTGTGCTAGGTACTTTATGTAAGTGGAGGTGTACGCTATTTGTCCCTCGTAATGAACTCATTCACTGAACATAATGTCCTCTAGTTTCATCCACATTGTGGTGCGTGGCAGAATGTCATTTCTTTTTAAGCCCGAATAATGTTGCATTGACTATGTATAACACGTCTTGTGGATCCTTTCGCGTGTAAATCAGTCCTTGAATTGCTTCTCTCTTTAAACTGTTGTAAACAATGCTGCCCTGAAAATGTGTGCATAAATGATCTGAGGCTCTGTTTCACATTCTTTTAGATAAATATCCCAAGGGAAATGCTGCAATGTTCTATTTCTAACTTATTGAGAAAGCATCATACTATTTCCCAGAGCAACTACCCCATTTATCATCATGTTCTTACCAGGTGCATAAGGGTTTCACTGATAAAGCCATACGAGCACCATCCTCACTAAAAGTGCGCTCTGTGTGTGTGTGTGTGTGTGTGTGTGTGTGTGTGTGTGTGTGTGTGAAAGTTAGTGGACATTCTTAGTCTTTCTTTTTTCTAGCATAATGTACCAAGATCTAGTCATTTAAAATAAACTGTTCATGGTAATGCATATATCATTAGAGAATAAAGTGTAGTTACTAAGAATAGGGCTTTGGGGGCCCGGAGAGATAGCACAGCGGCGTTTGCCTTGCAAGCAGCCGATCCAGGACCAAAGGTGGTTGGTTGGAATCCCGGTGTCCCATAGGGTCCCCCGTGCCTGCCGGGAGCTATTTCTGAGCAGACAGCCAGGAGTAATCCTTGAGCATCGCCGGGTGTGACCCAAAAACCAAAAAAAAAAAAAAAAAAAAAAAAAAGAATAGAGCTTTGGGGACAGGGAGATAGTTTAAATGGCTGGAACCTGTACAGGCCTAACATACAGGAAGTCTGGGTTCAGTCCCTAGCACTGTGTAGTCCAGAGTACTGAGTCAGAATTAGCAACCTAGCACCACTATGTGCGGCCCCCCCCAAAAAAACAAATAAAAAAAATGAATTCTGAAGCTAGAATCCTAAGTTTTAATCCTGGCTCTACCATTCTCTGACAGGGTAAATTTGGACGTTACTTCTGTTTGCCAGCCCCTAATCTGAAAAAATGAGTGTGATATAAAAATACTTCCTCGGGGCCGGAGAGATAGCATGGAGGTAAGGCGTTTGCCTTTCATGCAGGAGGTCATCGGTTCAAATCCCGGCGCCCCATATGGTCCCCCGTGCCTGCCAGGAGCAATTTCTGAGCCTGGAGCCAGGAATAACCCCTGAGCACTGCCAGGTGTGACCCAAAAACCAAAAAAAAAAAAAAAAATACTTCCTCATAGATTTTATTATAAGGACGAAAAGGATAATCCATATTAAGTTTGGCTTAGACTGGCCACAGGCCTTTTTGTTTTGTTTTGTTTTTGTTTTTTTTTTTGGCCACACCTGGCAATGCTCAGGGGTTACTCCTGGCTGTCTGCTCAGAAATAGCTCCTGGCAGGCACGGGGGACCCTATGGGACACCGGGATTCCAACCAACCACCTTTGGTCCTGGATCGGCTGCTTGCAAGGCAAACGCCGCTGTGCTATCTCTCCGGGCCCTGGCCACAGGTCTTTTTTGGACATCCTTCCTATGTCATTTTCTCCCCCCCCACTGGCCACAAGCAACAATCTGTCATTAATAACAGAAGTCATTAATAGCAGAAGTAACACTGTTTATGGCAGAAAAAAATTTTGTTTCTGTCTTGGGGTTCAAGAACACTTTCTCTGCAGGAATTCTTAAGTCCATGACTGTCCTGCAAGAGAAACTTCATGGAGAGATCCTGAAACTAACTACTCGGATTAAATGGGATTTTAAGCTCAGCTTTCCTGCCCCACTGTCGAGAATGTACCAGAGTGATTCTGTTTGGAAGTTCCAAACCAACTCAGTGTCAGCTAAAAAGGAATGCGTGATCCCGGTCAATATCGCATGCAGCAAAATAATTGCCAGCTGAGTTTTTTCCCCCAAGTATTATTTATGCATAATTAATTTTGGTATTGAATTACACAGCATTCATCACTCAAACTGGTATCAAATAAGTGTCCCTACAATAAAAGTTCTCTAAAGTCAGAAATTTGGGTTCTTTCCTCCATTTCTGTTTCCCCAGGGCCTAAAGTAATGCATGGCATGTAAAATGTCCGGTCGATATTTGTTCCGTGAATGACAGTTTAGTACTTAGTCTTATTAATGGTTAATTGCAGCCAGAATCAGCCTGTTGCTTAGTGCTTTTGCTACCACTGCATACTGATCTCAGAGCTGCTGATCATCTTGTTTTCTGCTCCTTATCTTCTTAGGTTACTACAATAAATTCTTGGCATATTCTCCCCCAAAGCAGTGAAATATATTCAGTTTTGCAAAGTTGGAAACCGTCAGAAGAAACTACATGGTGTTTCTTTTATTTCTTTATTTATTTTTATATTTTATATTTTTTGGGGTTTTTTTTTTTTTTTGGCCACACCCGGCTGTGCTCAGGGGTTACACCTGGCTACTGCTCAAAAATTGCTCCTGGCAGGCTTGGGGGACCATATGGGATGTCGGGATTCGAACCACCTTTGGTCCTGGGTCGGCTGCTTGCAAGGCAAACGCCCTACCACTGTGTTATCTCTCTGGCTCCTACATGGTGTTTCTGATTCTTTTTTTTTTTTCTTTTTTCTTTTTTTTTGGTTTTTGGGTCTTAGCCAATGATGCTCAGGGGTTACTCCTGGCTTTGTGCTCAAATATTGCTCCTGGCAGGCACGAGGGGGGTACATATGGAATGCTGGGGTTTGAACTACCGTTGGTGCAAACACCTTACCGCTGTACTATCTCTCCGGCCTCTCTGCTTCTAATACTGTAGCACAAGGCTCTAGATACTTTTATTATGTATTAATCAACCCTGCAAAGTTTCTATCATTTTTTCCTAATTTCCACATAAAGAAACCACATAAAGAGCTCAAAAAGTTTAGTGTCTTGTACAACCAAAGATGAGAAACTTCAGGCTATGAAATCAGACATGCTTCCTTCTTGAAAAACATTTTTCTTTTTTTGGTTTTTGGGCCACATCCGATGACACTCAGGGGTGACTCCTGGCTGTCTGCTCAGAAATCGCTCCTGGCAGGTACGGGGGACCATATGGGACACCGGGATTCAAACCAACCACCTTTGGTCCTGGATCAGCTGCTTGCAAGGCAAACACCGCTGTGCTATCTCTCCGAGCCCTGAAAAACATTTTTCATCATAAAAGTATTTTAGTGATCATCATAATATCACATCGGATGAGCAGCGTTCACTGCTTTAAGAGTCAGGAGTATGCTGTTCAAGGGGCAGCTCTACTGCTGCTCTGAGGCTCTCCTCAAGGAGAAAAACCTAAAAAAGAAAATTTAAAAATAGTTTATATGGGGCCAGAGCAATAGCATAGCTGTCGGGCATTTGCCTTGCACGCAGTGGCCCAGGATGAACCTTGGTTAGATCCCCCATGTCCCATATGGTCCCCCGAGCCAGGAGCGACTTCTGAGCACAGAGCCAGGAGTAACCCCTGAGTGTCATCGGGTGTGGCCCCAAAATAAGAAATAATAATAATAAAAAGAAGAAGAAGAAGAAGAAACGAGGGTTTAGGTGATTTTAAGTGATTTGAGTAAAACACTTACAAATATGTTTCTGTAGAAAGAAACAAAATAGCTAATATTTTTATATCCTGAAGAGATGAAAAAAAATACATTCTTGGGCCCAGAGAGATAGCACAGCGGCGTTTGCCTTGCAAGCAGCCGATCCAGGACCAAAGGTGGTTGGTTCGAATCCCGTTGTCTCATAGGGTCCCCCGTGCCTGCCAGGAGCTATTTCTGAGCAGACAGCCAGGAGTAACCCCTGAGCACCGCTGGGTGTGGCCCAAAAACCAAAAAAAAAAAAAAAAAAACAAGAAAACAAAACAAAAAAAAAACATTCTTTCCATTCAAAGGATTGAATTTACAACCTCCCGTATATGAAATATGGCTTTGCTCCTTGCCATGTTCCCATCCCCCAACACAAGCATGTTGACCAAAATGTAGGAATCAATCAGTGAGTAAATCCAAGGTTGAAATCATCTTTAATAAAGCAGATCAGGTTTAAAAGTCATAAATGTTACCATTATTAAGATTTTTCCAAATAAAGCATCAATCATGTCAATCCAACATTTGGAACATCTGACTATCAAATCAGGTAAAGCTGCATATGTGTTTAAATGTTGTGGATTGCATTTCTACCAACTTGGGGTACATATAACTTGTTTTAAAATTCAGTGAGTTTGGAGCCGGAGCTATAGCACAGTGGGTAGGGCATTTGCCTTGCGTGCCAAGCACCACCAATTACTCTAGGTGTGGACCAAAAAGGAACCTTAGTTAATTGATTGGATTGTATAAATTACAAGTCAAAAATTACTTTTAAAAATAATTGACAGGGCCGGGCGGTGGCGCTCGAGGTAAGGTGCCTGCCTTACCTGCGCTAGCCTAGGAGACGGACCGCGGTTCGATCCCCCGGCGCCCCATATGGTCCCCCAAGCCAGGAGCGACTTCTGAGCGCATAGCCAGGAGTAACCCCTGAGCGTCACCGGGTGTGGCCCAAAAACCAAAAAAAAAAAAAAAAAAAAAAAAAAAAAAAAAATAATTGACAGGGGCCGGAGAGATAGCACAGCGGCGTTTGCCTTGCAAGCAGCCGATCCAGGACCAAAGGTGGTTGGTTCGAATCCTGGCATCCCATAGGGTCCCCCGTGCCTGCCAGGAGCTATTTCTGAGCAGACAGCCAGGAGGAACCCCTGAGCACCGCCGGGTGTGACCCCAAAAAAACAAATAAAAATTGACAGGGGCCTGAGAGATACCATGGAGGTAGCGCGTTTGCTTTGCATGCAGAAGGATGGTGGTTGGAATCCCAGCATCCCAGATGGTCCCTCGAGCCTGCCAGGAGAGATTTCTGAGCCTAGTACAAGGAGTAACCCCTGAGTGCTGCCGGGTGTGACCCAAACCCCCCCAAAATTTTTTTTGACAGGGGGCTGGAGAGCTAGCACAGCGGTAGGGTGTTTGCCTTGCACACAGCAGACCCAGGACAGATAGTGATTGAATCCTGGCATCCCATGTGACTCTCTGAGCCTGCCAGGAGTGCTTTCTGAGCACAGAGCCAGGAGTAACCTCTGAGAGCCCTTGGGTGTAACCCCAAAAACAAATAATAATAATAATAATAACAATAATAATAATTGACAGGGGTTAGAGGGATAGCACAGCTGGTAGGGGAATTGCTTTGCACACAGCCAACCCGGGTTTGATCTCTAATATCCCATATCAAGCACCACCAGGAATAATTCCTGAGTACAGAATCAGGAGCAACCCCTAAGTGTTGCTCAGCATGGACCCCTCAAAATAATTTGTAAACTTCCAGTACAGTTTTCAGTCCAAAATATTACAAGATGCTGAAGGAATAGCATACAACTCACATTGATTTAATTCCCAGTTCTGCATATGGTTCCTTGCGCACCTCCACTAGAATACATTTAGCACACTAGAATACATTAGCCCCACTAGAATACATTAGCCCCAAGTGTCTCCTGTTTTTGTCCCCAACCCAAACAAATAAAATATTTTGCAGGTTGAGATATGCTCAAGCATTTATAAATTTTTTTGTTGTGACAAACGTGAATTAGAAGTCTTTCACAGTTATATTTGGGGCCCGGAGAGATAGCACAGCGGCGTTTGCCTTGCAAGCAGCCGATCCAGGACCAAAGGTGGTTGGTTCGAATCCTGGTGTCCCATAGGGTCCCCCGTGCCTGCCAGGAGCTATTTCTGAGCAGACAGCCAGGAGGAACCCCTGGGCGCCGCCGGGTGTGGCCCAAAAACCTAAAAACAGAACAAAACAAAACAAAACAAAAAGAACAGAAGTCTTTCACAGTTATACTTCAAGTACATAGGGACAGTGACTGAGGGCCATTCCCACCACCAGTGTTGACCTCCTTCCTCCATAGTTCCCAGCATGCTTCTGCCACTCTACCAGCATGCCTCCCATATTTCCACCCTTAGCCCCCTGGACTGCTAGTATAACGAGTCCCTTTTGTGTATAGCTTGTAGTTTGGATCTCTTGACTCTATGGGTGTTGACTTTGACGTTGATATCAGATCTGACCCCCCCCCCTTTTTTCTTCACTCAAAAGCCTTTATCTTTAAAGCACATCTTCTATATCTCGGTGACAATATCAAGAGGGACTTCCATCCTCTTCAATACACAATACCAAAGGCAACAATATTGCTGAGCCAGACCACCAGTTAAGACTCTCTTTAGCTAGGGTCCCGTCCATTTAGGAGATTGGATCCCCTCCTACCAATTGGCCCCATCCGAGATGATCTGGGTCTTCCAGAGCTATTCTAACAATGTGAAGCCTCGAAGAGAAAACACCCGTTCTCAAGAATTTCTTTGACCCCTGTCTTCCTCTCCGGGGATCAGTTTGACCCCAGGGCTCCTGAGCTGGAGGAGTCTGTCAAAACACAAAGGCTGGCGTTATCCACTTTCCCTGGAGCCCAGGGGGCCTACTTGACACGCATTTGCATGACTATGTTTGCTCCCCTAGTGGTGTTGTTAACAAAAAAAAGAGTAAAGATCTTCTTTAGGCGCCATTGTCATTTTGACAATATTAATCCTGCCAATCCTTGAACAAGGGGTGTGTTCCACTTCCTAGTGTCTTCTTTTATTTTCTTTCTTTTTTTTTTTTTTTTGTGGTTTTTGGGTCACACCCGGCAGTGCTCAGGGGTTATTCCTGGCTCCAGGCTCAGAAATTGCTCCTGGCAGGCACGGGAGGACCATATATGGGACGCCGGGATTCGAACCGATGACCTCCTGCATGAGAGGCAAACGCCTTACCTCCATGCTATCTCTCCGGCCCCTTATTTTCTTTTAGTAGTGATTTATGGTTCCTTGAATAAGTCTTCACCTCTTTTGTTAAGCTGATTCCCAGGTACTCGAGGGTTTTTTTGGAGGCACAAATGTAACTGGGATTGTTTTTAGTTTCTCTCTCTTCGGTGTCATGTCGTGAGTTTCTGTGCATTGTAACCTGGCACTTTATTATACAAGTTTATTTTTGGGGGGAGTTTTCTAAGTGTAGTCGGTCAGCTGTAAATAGAGATAGCTTGACTTCTTTTCTGATCTGGATGTCCTTAATATTTCCTTCTTTGCTAATTGCTGTGGCAAGAACTTTCAAGTCTATAATGAATAGTAGTTATGAGAGTGGGCAACTTTGTATAGTGTCTGATCTTAGATGGAAAAGTGTATTCATTTTTCCCCCCACTATTGAGTGCCCCTGGGTTCATGGTAAATAGCTTTAACGATGTTGAGGAAAGTTCACCCACCTCTCATTTTATTGAGGGGTTTTTGTTTGGGGGGGGTCACTCTCTCTGGTGCTAAAGTTATTTTTTCTTGGCTCTGTAACCAAGGACCACTCTTGGAAGTGTTTGGGGGACCTTTGGGGTGCTGGAGTCAAACTCACTTAGCTGTGTACAAGGCAAGCACTTTATCTATACTATTATTATAGCCCGTTTTATATATGTATGTATATATATACAAAATTTGTTTGTTTGTTTAAGGGCCATACCCAGTGGCACTCAGGTTGTTTCTGGTGGTGCTCAGGGGATTATATAGAATGCCGAAATCAAACCCAAATCTCTGTATGCAAGGCAAATGTTCTACCCACTGTGCATTCCCTCCAGTATTTGCTTTATTATATATATATTTTTAAGTTTTTAGCACTTTAATCCTTTATTATATTTTTTTAATTTTTAAAAACATACCATTTATTGGTCCTCCTCTACCCTTAAGCTCACCTCTAACTCTCTTCTAGTAATCTCAGTTAGATCAATAACACCATCTTATTTGTATTTTTGATTAGTCTGGTTTTTTTTTCCTTTTTTGGTTTTTGGGCCACATCTGGTAATGCTCAGAGGTTCCTTCTGTCTCTGCACTCAGAAATCTCTCCTGGCAGGTTCAGGGGACCATATGGGATGCCAGGATTGGCTGTCCTGATTAGCTGCATGCAAGGCAAAGGGCTCTACTGCTATGCTATTTCTCCAGGCCCTCTGCTTTGTTTCTTAATATTCCCCATATAAGTGAAATTACCCATCTCTCTCTCTCTCTCTCTCTCTCTCTCTCTCTCTCTCTCTCTCTCTCTCTCTCTCATTTCTCTTTCCTTTATCTTTTTCTAGCTTCCAAGTTTTATTTCAGATAAATGTATGCTAAAATTCATCTTCCTCCTCTTCTTCACCATAGTTAACCTGGAAGTGACACAATTCATTGCTCTCTTAGCTGCTATCAATTTCAAGTAACCAAAAATGCAGGTTATTATTTCTCAAATGTTTCTCAAAGAAAAGATGGATGAAGTCACATACGTACAGAAGTTCATAGAAAAATATGACCCAAAGGACTCAGAATTTGAGGGTTACATGCCATTTTCGCAGGGGAAGGGACAGTGAGAAAAGCAGGAGGGGAAAACATATGACTTTTTGAAAAGGTAAGAGCCCTTCAGAGAATTGAAGGGAGGCAAGGTAAGAATCTACCCCATCTGTTGCATCTATGAATATTCTCCTCCTATAAATCTGAACCCATAAGTTACATTAACTTCAAAATAAGGGCCCGGAGAGATAGCACAGCGGTGTTTGCCTTGTAAGCAGCGGATCCGGGACCAAAGGTGGTTGGTTCGAATCCTGGTGTCCCTTATGAGCCCCCGTGCCTGCCAGGAGCTATTTCTGAGCAGACAGCCAGGAGTAACCCCTGAGCACCGCTGGGTGTGGCCCAAAACAAAAACAAAAACAAAAACAAAACAAGACTTCAAAATAAAATTGCCTTCCCAAACACACTCATATACCCTCGTGTATGCAGAGCCAACTTTAAGGGAGGGTAAATACTAGAAAAATACAATTATTTTTCCCTACAGGGAAAAAAACTAGGTCTTTCTGATTCTCTGACTACTGAGAATTTTCCTGCATTGAAGCACTTCTCAGATGCAGGTTTTCTATCTTGTTATCCTCCTTAATGCCGCTTATTTTCACTATCCCAGACTCTCCTTCCTGTAGCTACCTGTTCTATTCCAAAACGCAAATTCAAGTTCACTTTTGGCAACCCAAAAAGAGAAAATCCATCAGCATGTTCGACTGACTCCAAGGTGACATTCATGTGATTAGTAACCAGAAGACCGGCAAAAGACCCTTTGACAATCACATACGTTAATATCAACTTTCTTTCTCACCATGGCATAGAATTCCGAATACCAACTTTTTCTGAAGCTCTGGTTTTATCAGATACTATATTCTCCCAACTTTCACATTAGTCTATTTCTCAGCAACATCCAGGCCCCTGAAGGAACCTCCAAAATTTTTTTTTAGACTTAAGAAAAAGAAGCAAATTGCCGGCCCTAGAGCAAGGCAGGAGTGGGAGGGTTTTTGGAAGGGAACCGGGAGACATAGGTGATGTGAAAGGTGCACTGGTGAAAGATGGCGGAAACCCAACAATGAACAATTTTGTAACCACAATGATTAAATAAAACAATTTTGGGGGGGGCCACACCTGGTGACACTCAGGGGTTTCTCCTGGCTATGCGCTCAGAAATCAGTCCTGACTTGGGGGACCATATGGGATGCTGGGGGATCGAACTGTGGTTCATCCTAGATTAGTGCGGGCAAGGCAGATGCCTTATCGCTTGTACCACTGTTCCAGCCCCAAATAAAACAATTTTTAAAAATCCAGCCTCATCAACTCTACTCTACTCCTCATCAAATTCTCCTGCTTCTGTATAAGTAAAAGAGAAAAGTGGAACAGACAGAGAGATAAAGAGAATGAGAGAAAAAGAAAGTGAGAGAAAGAAGGAAGGCAGGGAAAAAATCTAATTTTGGAGCTGAGAATGAAGTTCTGTGAAAAACATATTTTGCTTTCATAGGACCTGGGTTCTATACCCAGCATTGCCCAAACCAAGATTAGAATATCTAGAATCAGGGCCCTAGAGATAGCATGGAGGTAAGGCATTTGCCTTTTATGCAGAAGGACTGTGGTTCAAATACAGGCATCCCATAGGGTCCCCCGAGTCGGCCAGGAGCGATTTCTGAGCACAGAGCCAGGAGTAACCCCTGAGTGCTGCCAGGTGTGGCCCAAAACCAAAAACAAACAAACAAAAAGAATATCTAGGATCACAATCACTGGAACATAGCTTACAAGCCACGAGTTCTAGATCTGTAGTCAGCAAACCTAAACTTTCACCCACTGGAATAACTTTCTAGCCACCAAATGGAGTTGTTTCTGCACTGAATGTCACATGAGAAATCTCAACTTAGGTAGCCTTTGTGTTCTTGTAAATTTTCTGCTTGATCAGAGACACAGAAAATCCAGTTAACCGATCCCCAAACACCAAACTAATTCTGGACTATATATTTACTTTTGTGCTCCATATTCATTTTTTGGGTTGTTGTTTTGGGGCCACATCTGGTATTGCTCAAGGGTTACTCCTGGCTCTGTACTCAGGAATAACTCCTGGAGGTGTTCAGGGGACCATAGGATGACAGAAATCAAAATCATGGTGGGCTGTTGCAAGGCAAACACCTTGCCCATTATATCATACAGCTCTGGTCCATCCTTAATCATTTTCTATTTTTCTCCTCCTCCTTGTTCTTCATCTTATAAAAGGCTTCCTGTCTTCTAATCTGTTCTGTTAGTTCTTTGGACCCTAGGTAATAGAGACTGCCTGATTTATGAAGAACTGTATAAAGTTTCTTAAATCAGTTAACTATCTCTTAAATTAAAAAAAACAAAAAACAAACATCAACAAGGGCAGAGTGATTACGTAGGGTTGGGCATTTGCCTTGCATGTGACCAACATGGGACAGATCCTGGCATCCCATATGGTCCCCTGAGCCTGCCAGGAGCTATTTCTGAGCACAGAGCCAGGAGTAACTCCTAAGCACTGCCGGGTGTGGCCCTAAAACAAAAATAAATAATTAATTCAATGCTCAGGGGACTATGTAGTGCTAGCATGAAGCTTAAATTTTCCAGTACAGAAATATGCACTAAAACTGATTGAGCTATCTCTCTGGTTTTAATCATTTTGGGGTAGGGAGGGGTGCTCAGGACTCTGTGCTCAGGGATCACACCTAGAGAAACTCAGGGGACTGTTGTATCAAATAATTAACGATGGAGCTGGATGGAGGTGGATGCCATCCAGGCCACGTGGCTCTGCAACCCCCATCCAGCCAGCGGGTCCCAGGCCTAGGTGATCAGCGGAATCAAAACTCACTCACAGACAGGCATCAGGAAGCATCAACTTTATTCATGCCCTATTCACCACATGTGTGTGGCCTCTCTCATAACCTTTCAAGCATGCAGCCATTCTTAGCTACCCTGCATCTTAATTCCTTTCAGCCATCTTCCTTTGACCTCCATCCTGGTCAAAGACCAAAAGAGGCAAAGCCCAAAAGCCAGAGAGCGCAGCAGGGCAGAGACCCCAATCTCCTGGGTCAAAGGCTTTATACAACCTTCCAAGACCACTCCCCGGAATGGGAGGGGTCTTGCAGGTAAGGTTACACCTAATATCTGGTTCCCAAGACCCCTCCCAGAAATGGTCTCAGGTAGCTATACCTAAATCCGGGGTGGAGTAACGGGACCAGATGCAATGCTGCGTATTTAAATGTGGTATTGCATTTAAACTAGGGTTGGCCATGCACAAGGTAAGCATCTTATCTATCCTATCTCTCTGGTCCCCTTTAACTTTTGAAAAATCATTTTTGGGGGGCACACCCGGTGACGTTTAGGCATTACTCCTGGCTATGCGCTCAGAAATTGCTCCTGGCTTGGGGAACCATATGGGAAGCCCAGGGATCAAACAGCGGTCTGTCCTAGGCTAGCGATGGCAAGGCAGATGCCTTCCTGTTTCACACCACTGCTCTGGCCCAGCTTTTGACAAATAATATCTGTGGGTTACCATAGGCAGGTCCTCTCTCTTCATAAAATTGTTACCAAGATTAAATGAAAAAAATAAAATAACATTACAATGTGAATCATACAATGTATACTTAAAAACACTACTACGGGGGCCGGAGCGATAGAACAGCGGGTAGGGCGCTTGCCTTGCACGCGCTTGACCTGAGTTCGGTCACTGGCATCCCACATGGCCCCCCACCCCCCGAGCATGCCAGGAAGGCGTCCTGAGCAAAGCTGAGGTGTGGTTAAAAAAAGACAGAAAAAAAAAAAAAACCCACTACTATGTAGTTACTATAAGCTTTTATCACACTTAATGATAAGATACTACAAAGTGTACTTACACAAACTCCTTGTGGAACTGACTTAATTTCTTTTCTCTCTCTGTGTATGTATGTATGTTTGGATCACAACTGGCAGTGCTCAGGGGCTACTCCCAGCTCTGTGCTCAGGGACTGCGCCTGATTGTTCAAGGGAGCACGCAGTGCCAGGGATCCACGAGCAAAGCTTGAGTTCAGTCCTCTGAGCGACCTCTCTTTCCAGCCTCTTTTTGTTTGTTTACATTTATTACTTTTTGCAATGCTCGGGATTGAACTGATGTATAGACATCATATTTGCCTTTCATAAAACTCTACCTTTTACAAAAGTACATTTTTTTTTTATTTTATATATACCCAGTGACAGAGAAATGAAAAAAGCAAAGATTAACTCCATCGGGAAGGCCCAGTCTCTTGTTAGCATTACACTTAAACATTTAACTCAAGTATTGATCCTTTGCATTTAAATCAATTTTAGATATTAACAACAGCTAATCTAATTGCTAACAATCCTACATTCAACATAAGGACGCAACTCAGAGACATCAAGTACGTATCACATTCAAGTAACGAGTAATATTTCTCTTACATCTCTGAGGTTATTGATCAAACTCAATGTAATTTCTGTTTCCAAATGGAATTCCGGCTCTTATGTGAGAGTGAGGAAATAATGACATCCCCCTGGAAAGGCATCAGACCTCCCTGACTGAGTTAGCATGTCCATGCAAAGGAGGAAATGAAAATTAAACATCATAGTTGAAGCACAGATGGGAAACAGGATAAGCTGATCACCCTGTACATTGATGACTACACTTGATAGGGCTAAATGCCCGAGTCTGTGCGGGGAATGAGAGTTACTCTGCTCAGAAGAAAGGAAATGAACAGTCCCATCAACATTGTGATGTGGTTGAGATTTTTCTGTATCAAATCTAACCATGGCTGGGATATGTGGAAAATCTTGATCTACTTAGAAGGTTCCAGCTTGGCCGAACCTTCTACCCTGTCAGCACTCAGAAAAATCCTTTGAAATGGATAGAACCTTTACCAATCAAGGGGAGATGGATACAGATGGAGTGAATAAGAAGGCAAACATTTCATAAGATGCAAACTGTTTTTTCCACAGTTGTATACTCCTCCCGTGACCCACTTCATGTTCATGTTCAAAGGAGGAAAAACATTCGGTACATCAGAGAATAGAAGCCATCTCAAATGAAGCCAACTGTCTTATTTGCTGTGATGTTAATGATTTGCAGAGTTCTCTCAGCTTCTTCCTCTCTAATTTCTTTTTTTTGTTTGTTTGTTTGTTTTTTTAGGGCCACACCCATTTGATGCTCAGGGGTTACTCCTGGCTAAGCGCTCAGAAATTGCCCCTGGCTTGGGGAGACAATATGGGACACCGGGGGATCGAACCTCGGCCACGATCTTTCCTTGGCTAGCACTTGCAAGGCACACACCTTACCTCTAGCGCCACCTCATCTGCCCCATAATTTCAACGGGAGTGCACTGGACCAATATTAAGACGATGAACTGCTGGGCTAATTCTTCTGGTTGTTCTGACAGCGATCTGCACTGATCTTTATATTAGTTTGCTTTACTATATCAAATTGTTCTTTGTTTCTAACTTCTATCCTTCATAATATTTCACCAGTGCACCCATAAAATGAAATAAATCATACTTAAACCTATATAGAGGATGGTTGATGATTTTCTCTTCATCTTCATATGAAAACATTTAAATCTGCTCTGGGAAAAAAAAGAATACCAATGTTAATCACAGCTATCCACTCTCAAAGACGGAGAGTGTCATAGGACAAAAGATATCTGTTGTCATTGGTTCCTATATCTTTTGCCTCTCCCCATTGCAATGGTGGCTTTTGCCCTGAGGTCTATGTGGAAAGTACTCACATGCTTGCAGAATTTATTTATTTATTTATTTATTTTTATTGAGGCCAATGTGAATTACAAGTTTTTCACAGCTGTATTCCAGGGACATAGTGACAGTGAATTAGGGCCATTCTTACCAGTGCCAGTGTTGACCTCCCTCTGCCAAGGTTCCCAGCATGCTTCCGCCACTCTTCCCAGCATGCACCCCATCCCTCCACCCTTAGTCCCCTGGACTGCTGGTGTAACAGGTCCCTTTTGGGTGCAGCTTGTTATAGTTTGGGTCTCTTGATTCTACTGTTGTTGATATTGATTTGAGGATTTAGGGCTGACCATTTTTTATTTCCATTCTATGCTCCTGAGACCTTTTGGCCCCTGAGTCCCATCCACTTTTTCCCCCCTTTTCTCAGTTCACAGAACTTAATTTTTAAAAATACACCATTCATTGGTCCTCTACTACCCTTACTCTCACCTCCGACTTTCTTCTAGCAATCTCAATTAGATTGATAACAGTCTTATTTGTATTTCGATTAGTCTGTTTTGTTTCCTTTTGGGGTTTTGGGCCACATCCGGTAGTGCTTAGGGGTTCCTTTTGGCTCTGCACTCAGAAATCACTCCTGGCATGCTTGGGGGATGCTGGGGTTCGAACCAGGGTCAGTTGAATGCAAGGCAAACACCCTCTTTCCTTTTGCATTTGAACAGAGATCCAGCCTGATCATTCACCATAATACACCAAAATGAATCCTGCCACCCACTTTCCTACACAAAACCATCAAAGCAAACCTATATCTAATTCAGGCGCAAAGGAAACCCAACTTATGTTTTCAGTGGGGAGATCCCCATGGCTGGTGGGCTTCTGCTCACCACAGGGGAAAGAATCACACAATAGACTTCGAGTACATGGGAGCAAGTGTGTTTTTGTTTGATTCAATAGGGAACCCTGGGCTGGGGGGATCCCAACCTCCTACTTGATGCCTGGGCTTCCTCTTTGCATTTTTCTTCTAAATGTGTCAAACTTTAAAGTTGTGTCTGATTCTGAAGGACACTGAACAGCAAAGAGGAGGTCCCGGAGCCTGCGCAGGCTGCTCTCCCATATATCCAGGATATGGCAGAAAGTGAAGCACTTTTGAAGTTGTGGTTCCTGGGGAAAAGAAGTCTCTCCTCATTGAATTAAGGAAGGAAACATGATTTCTTCATCTATTGAACAACACACTAACTTGCCTCGGATTTAAGTCATTGAACCCTTTTTCTGGTCTGTCTAGGTGTCCACAGTCAGGCTAGCCAGGCCTACAAAATAGAGAGGCAGGGAGAGAATCCTCCTCTGAGTGAGGCCCTGAGTTCATTCCCAGTCTCTTGATTCAAAAAAGGAATAGGAGCCAGAGAGATAGCACAGAGGCAACAGCGCTTTCCCTGCCATGACTGACCCAGTGATTCCTGAGTGCAGAGCCAGGAGTAAGTAAGCCTTATTTGTGTGTGTGTGTGTGTGTGTGTGTGTGTGTGTGTGTGTGTGTGTGAGTGATTTTTGGGTCACACCCGGCAGTGCTCAGGGCTTATTCCTGGCTCCAGGCTCAGAAATTGCTCCTGGCAGGCACGGGGGACCATATGGGACGCCGGGATTCGAACCGATGACCTCCTGCATGAAAGGCAAACGCCCTACCTCCATGCTATCTCTCCGGCCCCAAGTAAGCCTTATTTGTAAGTGAGCATTATTTGGTCTGGTTAACTCCCATCCCACCATCCTACCCCGAAAAAGAAGCTAAAGGACTGGGATGATGCTCCAAAGAGATAAAGCATATTCTTTGCATGTGGGAGCTCTGTGTTCAATCTCCGGCACTGCGTACCACCCACCCCACCAATCCCCTGCCAGACACACTATTGAGCACAAACTGAAAGTAGCTTCTGGGCACCACCAGGTATTGCCCCCAAAAAGAAACAGACTGAAATAGATATATAAATAAAAACATTTAAAAGATAAAAGAGCTTCATTGGTCCTTTATTTTATTTTTTATTTTTGTTTTTGTTGTTTTGTTTTGGTTTGGTTTTTTGGTTTTGGGGTCACACCCGGCAGTGCTCAGGCGTTGCTCCTCTCTCTATGCTCAGAAATCTCTCCTGGGAGGCTCGGGGGACCATATGGGATGCCGGGACTCGAACCAATGACCTTCTGCATGCAAGGCAAATGCCTTACCTCCATGCTGTCTCTCCGGCCCCTATTTTATTTGTTTTTAACTTTATTTATTTATTGATAGATTGATTGATTTTTGACCCACACCTAGTGGCTCTCAGGGGCTGCTCCTGGATCTGCACTCAGAAATCACACCTGGCAGGCTGGGGACCATATGGGATGCCAGGAATCGAATTGGGTCCCTCCCGGGTCAGCAACATGCAAGGCAAATGCGCTGCCGCTGTGCTCTCTGTCTGGCCTCCCATTGATCCTTTAGATATATGTATTTTTAATTCTGAAGAGAAAGGGGGGGGGAAATAAGAGTTTTTAATGTGGGAGAAACTATTCACCCAATACTCATAGAAAAAGGGGTAAAATCCAAGATACACAAGGTACTGAGAGTATTCAAGAAGAAAAAAAGGGGAGAAGGAATGGACAGACATTTCCTCAAAGAAGAAATACAGATGGCCCAAAGGCATATTAAAAAATGCTCCACATCAGAGAGATGCAAATTATAACAATGTAGTATCTCATACCACAGACACTGGCCCATAGCACAAAGAATAAGAACCACCAGTGCCAGTGTGGATGCAGGGAGAAAGGGACACTCCTTCAGCCGCTGGTGGGAATGCCACCTAGTCCAGCCTTTCTGGAAAACAATATGGATATTCCTCAAAAAACTAGAAATTGGGGCCGGGCGGTGGCGCTGGAGGTAAGGTGCCTGCCTTGCCTGCGCTAGCCTAGGACGGACTGCGGTTCGATCCCCCGGCGTCCCATATGGTCCCCCAAGCCAGGAGCGACTTCTGAGCGCATAGCCAGGAGTAACCCCTGAGCGTCACCGGGTGTGGCCCAAAAACCAAAAAAACAAAAAAAAAACTAGAAATTGAGTTCCCATATGATCCAACAATACCACTCGTAGGGACACACCCCAGAAACAGAAACAATACAAAAATGCCCAATGCAGTTGTCAGGAAAAATGAAATCATGAAATTTGTCTACATATAGGTAGACATAGAGATTATTATTCTGAGTAAAATGAGTCAGAAAGAGAGGGGTAGATGGAGAATAGTCTCACTCATCTGTGGCATATAAGAAAAAGGAAAAATAGTATGATAATAATAGCCACAGACAATATTCATAAGAGCCAGGTGAACCAGTCCATTAGAAGAAGCTTGCTACAAAGAGCGGTGAGGCAGTTAGAGCACCAAGTGCACTGACAACTACCAACTACCATGACAGAGATAGTTGAAACCGACTACTCTGGACAAGAACTGGGTGCCAGGGCCAGAGTGGTGGCACAGGTGGTAAGGCATCTGCCTTGCACGTGCTAGCCTTGGATGGACCGTGGTTAGGTCTGTCCCTGGCATCCCATATGATCCCCCAAGCCAGGAGTGATTTCTTTTCTTTTCTTTCATTTTTTTTTGGGGGGGGGGTCACACCTAGCAGCGCTCAGGGATTACTCCTGGCTCTATGTTCAGAAATCGCCCCTGGCAGGCTCAGGGGACCATATGGGATGGGGGGATTTGAACCAATGACCTTCTGCATGAAAGGCAAGTGCCTTACTTCCATGCTATCTCTCCAGCCCCTAAAATATTGATTGATCTTTTCTTTTTTTGGGGGAAGGCTACACCCGTTCAATGTTGAGCGGTCACTCCTGGCTATGAGCTCAGAAATCGCCCCTGGCTTGGAGGGACCATATGGCACACCGGGATCAAACCACAGTCTGTCCTAGGCTAGCGCTTGCAAGGCAGACGCCTTACCTCTTGCTCCACCTGCCAGGAGTGATTTCTGAGCACATAGCCAGGAGTAACCCCTGAGTGAGCATCACTGGGTGTGCCCCCCCCAAAAAAAAGAACTGAGTGTTGAAAGGGTATATAGTGATAAGCATGGTACCCTCCTCATTGACAATAGTACAAACCGCAGTGTCAGAAAGGAAAGAGAGGGGCCAGAGAGATAAGATGGAGGTAGAGAGTTTGCCTTGCATGCTGAAGGACAGTGGTTCGAATCCCGGCACCCCATAGGGTCCCTCGAGCCTGCCAGGAGCGATTTCTGAGTGTAGAGCCAGGAGGAACCCCTGAGCATCACCGGGTGTGACTCAAAAACCAAAAGAAAAAAAAAAAAAGGAAAGAGAGAGAGAGGCAGAATGCCTGTCCCAGAGACAGGCAGAGCGTGGGGAGTAGGAAATGGGGACTTGGTGGATGGAAAATTGCACTGGTGAAGGGTGGTGTACATTCTCTGACTGAAATCCAACTATGTACCTTTCTGTAAACATGGTACTAAATAAAGAAATTATAAAAATGTAATTTATAATATAATATAAAAATTATAAAAATGTTAGCAAGACAATGAACACAGTGAAAAATAACCAGACTGTGATTTCTTTTTTATTACTTGGCATTAGAGCAACAGTACAATCCAGTAGAGCCTTTGCCTTGCTGTCAGTGACTCAATCCTTAGCATCCCATATGGCTCCCAAATCCAGGAGCGATTTCTGAGTGCAGGAGTATCATTGGGCACCACTGGGCATGGCCCAAATTCTAAACAAGAAATGAGATTACTTGAAATAAGTTTTAACAATTTTAAAATATTCAGGTAGAGGCTAGACCCAGGTTGGATCCTGATCAACCATATACACCCACCTGTCCTACAAGCCCCAGCAGGAGTGACCCCTGAACAGAAATCCATTTAGGTGTAAGCCCTGAGCAAAACTATGTGTGGTCCCAAAATGCAAACAAATAAATAAAAAGTATTATTTAGCATTTTAAAATGTCTAACTTCACCTGTTGACCTACAATTCTAGAGACCCTATAGTATTGTATACTTTCAGGGCTACTAGGCCACCACCAGAGTGCCAGGATCCCTCCACCACTATCCCCAAAACCCTTCCTCTTCCTTCGGAACATCCTCAGATCACACTTCTAGTGACCATATCTCAGGGTTTATTTCCATTGAGGAATTAGACTTTGGTTTGGAAGCCACATAATTGTGCTCAGGGATAACTCCTGACTCTGGCTTAGGGACAACTCCTGGTGGTGCTCAGGAGCCACATAGGGTTCTGGGGATCAAACGCATGCATGTCTGCTGCAAGCAAGGCAAGCACCCTTCTTGCTATTCGAGTTATCTGAGGCCAGAGCGATAGTACAGAGGTAAGGCATTTGCCTGGCACGTGGCCAACACAGGACAGACGCCGGTTACAATCCTGGCATCCTATATGGTCCCCTGAGCTTGCCACGAACGACTTTTGAGAGCAGAGCCAGGAGTAACTCCTGAGTGCCGCCAGGTGTGAGCCAAGAAACAAACACAAACAAACAAACAAACAAACAAACAAAAAGGATATAATTTAGAGGCCTGAGAGATGCACACAGCCAATCCAAGACGGATGGTGGTTCGAATTCTGGCATCCCATATGGTCCCCTGTGCCTGCCAGGAGCGATTTCTGAGCACAGAGCAAGAATTAACTCTTGAGCGCCACCAGTCGTGACCCAAAAACAAAACAAACAATAATGAGTTCTCTGGTCCCCAGACCATGGTTCTTAACCTAGTGGCCTAGAAAGTGGTAGAGTCTTCTTTTTTGTTTTGTTTTGTTTTTAGGCCACACCTGGCAGTGCTCAGGGGTTAATCCTGGCTCTGCTCTTAGAAATAACCCCTGGCAGGCACAGGGGACCATATGGGATGCTGGGGAATGAACCCAGGCTTGTCCTGGGTTGGCCTGTGCAAGGCAAGCGCCCTACTGTTGTGCTATCACTCTAGCTCTGGTATAGTCTTTTTCTTTTGTTTGTTTTTGTTTTTGGGTCACACTCAGCATCACTCAGGGGTTACTCCTGGCTCTATGCTCAGAAATTGTTCCTGACAGGCTCGGGGGACCATCTGGGATGCTGAGATTTGAACCACCAACCTTATGCATGCAAGGCAAATGCCTTATCTCCATGCTATCTCCATGCCCCCCAATTATTTTTTTAATAAAGAAGAAAGATGGGGGCTGGAGTGATAGCACAGTGGTAGGGCATTGGCTTTGCACGCAGCTGATCCAGGATGGACCTTGGTTCGATCCCTGGTGTCCCATATGGTCCCCCGAGTCAGGAACAATTTCTGAACACAGGGCCAGGAATAACCCTTGAGTGTCACAGGGTGTGGCCCAAAAGGCAAAAATGAAGAAGAAGAAGAAGAAGAAGAAGAAGAAGAAGAAGAAGAAGAAGAAGAAGAAGAAGAAGAGGAGGAGGAGGAGGAGGAGGAGGAGAGGAGGAGGAGGAGGAGAAAAAGAGGAGGAGGAGGAGAAAAAGAGGAGGAGGAGAAGAGGAGGAGAAGAAAAAGAAGAGGAGGAGAAGAGGAGAAGAAAAAGAAGAGGAAGAAGAAGAGGAGGAGGAAGAAGAGGAGGAGAAGAGGAGGAGGAGAAGAAGAGGAGGAGAAGAAAAAGAAGAGGAGGAAGAGAAGAAAAAGAAGAAGAGGAAGAAGAGGAGGAGGAGGAGAGGAGGAGGAAAAGAGGAGGAAAAGAGGAGGAGGAGGAGGAGAGGAGGAGGAGAAGAAAAAGAGGAGGAGGAGAAGAAAAAGAAGAGGAGGAGGAGAAGAGAAGAAAAGAAGAGGAAGAAGAAGAGGAGGAGGAAGAAGAAGAGGAGAAGAGGAGGAGAAGAAAAAGAAGAGGAGGAGGAGAAGAGAAGAAAAAGAAGAAGAAGAAGGAGAAGAAAAAGAAGAGGAGGAGGAGAAGAGGAGAAGAAAAAGAAGAAGAAGAAGAAGAAGAAGAAGAAGAAGAAGAAGAAGAAGAAGAAGAAGAAGAAGAAGAAGAAGAAGAAGAAGAAGAAGAAGACAGATAGTCCAGGAAGGTAAAGCATTTGCCCTGCATATAGCCAACTCTAGTTCTAAGCACCACAAATGATCTCCTTGCATTCGGCAGACCCAGATTCAATCCCTGGCACCCCGTATGGCCCCTGAGATCCACCAGGATAATTTGTAAGCACAGAGCCAGGCATAAGCCCTGAGAACAGCCAGATCTGGCCCCAAAACAGAACCAAAAAGGATTTTGCAAGATTCATGTTAATAAACTCTGAAACTCTCCTAAAGCATTCTGTATTCATTTCCTGTGACACCTGTAATAAATCACCACGAATTGGGTGACTTGAAACAACAGGAATTTGGGTTGGGAAACTGGCTCAAATTGCTGGAGCATAAGCATGTGGTTCAATTCCTGGCACTGTTCGGAGGGAAAACCAAGCTAAGAGCACCTCTGCTGTGGTCCAAAGACTAATGAAAGAAGTAGGCCTTTACACTCACAGTTCCAAAGACCAGAAGTCCTATGTAAAGGTTTTGGTAGTCATTACATAGACTCTGACACAGATGCTGCCTTCCTGCTCTCAGCTTCTGACGGCTACTGACAATTCTGTCCATCTTGTCTTCATCATTTTTTAGTCTGCAACTCTATTTTTCACACCTGTCCTATCTTTCTTTCTGTTCTGTGTATCCTATTCTCTCTCTCTCTCTCTCTCTCTCTCTCTCTCTCTTTCTCTCTCTCTCTCTCTCTCCCTCTCTCTCTCTCTCTGCAACCTGGTGACACTCAGAGGTTACTCCTGGCTATGTGCTCAGAAATCGCTCCTGGCTTGGGGAACCATATGGGACACCTGGGATCGAACCAAGGTCCTTCCTGGGTTAGCCACATGCAAGGCAAACACCCTATCGCTCTCTCTCTCTCTCTCTTTAAAAAATAATCTTTTTTATTAATATCTTTATTTAAACACATTGATTAAAAATATTATTGTAGTTGGATTTCAGTCATGTAAAGTTCACCAGTGCAACATTCCCATCACCAATGTTCCAAATCTCCTCCCCACCCCACTCCCGCCTGTACTCTAGACAGGCTTTCCACTTCCCTCATTCATTTACTTTGTTAGGATAGTTCTCAATGTAGTTATTTCTTGAACTGCACTCATCACTCTGTGGTGAGTTTCATGTCCTGAGCTGGATCTTCCAGCCCTCCTCTCTTTTGTCTCTGAAAATTATTGCAAGAATGTCTTTCATTTTTCTTAAAACTCATAGATGAGTGAGACTATTCTGTGTCTATATCTCTCCCTCTGACTTATTTCACTCAGCATGATAGATTCCATATACATTCATGTATAGGAAAATTTCATGACTTCATCTCTCCTGATGGCTGCATAATATTCCATTGTGTATATGTACCACAGTTTCTTTAGCCATTCATCTGTTGAAGGGCATCTTGGTTGTTTCCAGAGTCTGGCTATTGTAAATAGTGCTGCAATAAATATAGGTGTGAGGAAGAGATAAAATAATCTTTATATAAGCATCTTTTTTTTTTTTTTTGGTTTTTGGGCCACAGCTGGCGGTGCTCAGGGGTTACTCCTGGCTGTCTGCTCAGAAATAGCTCCTGGCAGGCACGGGGGACCCTATGGGACACCGGGATTCGGACCAACTACCTTAGGTCCTGGATCGGCTGCTTGCAAGGCAAACGCACTGTGCTATCTCCCCGGGCCCTATATAAGCATCTTTTTTTTTTTTTGTGGTTTTTGGGTCACACCCGGCAGTGCTCAGGGGTTTCTCCTGGCTCCATGCTCAGAAATTGCTCCTGGCAGGCACGGGGGACCATATGGGACGCCGGGATTCGAACTGATGACCTTCTGCATGAAAGGCAAATGCCCTACCTCCATGCTATCTCTCCGGCCCCTATATAAGCATCTTGATTACAAACATGGTTGCACTTGGGTTTCAGTCATGAAAAAACCACATTCCTTCACTAATGCAACCTTCTGCTACCAATATCTCCCACCTTCCTCCTCTTCTCCAGCCTGTATTCCAGACAGGCCTTCTACTTCTCTCCCTTATTGACATTTTCTGTTTCTTAGTAAGACTTTCAGTGATTTTGAGGCTCTCCTAGTCCAACAGGGGTTCATTTCAATTCATTTATTAGATTTTCAGGCTATTTCCAAATGAACTTACACATGCAGTTACCAACATAGTAAAAACCAATTTATAATAAACTAAGAGATTTTACATAAGACATTTGAGGGGTTGGAGAGATAGCATAGAGGTAAGGCGTTTGCCTTGCATGCAGAAGGTTAGTGGTTCGAATCCCAGCATCCCATAGGGTCCCTCGAGCCTGCCAGTAGTGATTTCTGAGTGTAGAGCCAGGAGGAATCCCTGAGCACTGCCGAATGTGACCCAAAAACAAAAACAAAAACAAAAAAAGACATTTGAGAGGGGCAAGAGTGAAAGTAGTGGGTAGGACACTTGTCTTACACACACCCAGCCCAGCACCTCATCTTGGTGCCCCACCAGGAGTTATCCTTTTTTTTATTGTAAGAATTTATTCAAGAGACAAAATTGATTAACATAATGAGATAAACTAACATAACATAATATAGTAACATAACATATAATTAATATAATATAATAATACATGTAAGTCAAAGAAAGTTTCTGATTAAAACACAATTTTTTTTCATAATGGCTTACATATCTTTCACAGTAGTATTTTAGATACATATTAACATTGATTCATGGGAATACCCATCACCAAATTTGTCCTCCCCCCATCCCAGTTCCCCTTCTGCAATCCATATACCCCACCATCACCCCCCGGACTGCTAGAATAGGTGCTCCCCTCTTTGTCTAGCTTACTATTAGTGATCATATATCTGTTTGGTCCTGGTACCCTCCCTTGTTTCCCCCTCTATTTAAGAGGCAGAGCTAGAAAAATCGAGGTATGTGGTTTTGTTTGAAGGAAAGAAAAGCAATAGATTAGGGTACAAAATAAGAAAAGAATAAAAAAAAAAGAGGTCAAATATGCTGAAAATGGACGGAGTGCTTCTAGAGGCTTTCAACCTCAGTTTGAGAGAGGATGTGAAAAAGTAATTGAAACACCACAACAATACAGAAAGAAATATCAAATTAAATATCCAGTGAGCACTACAGCAATAAAGACAAGCACACTCAATAGTCTCGGTTCTGAAATCAGAAGTGCAAAAAGAAAAAGATAAGATAAGATAAAATAAAATAATATTGGAGACATCAACTTCAATATCTACACCAAAATAAAGATGTCAAAAAAATCGATCAATCGATAAATAAATATGTGGAAAAATGATTGTTTTGTGCTTTTTATTTTTCTTTTCTTTTTCCCCCCTGCATAGGCACAGTGACTATTGGGGATATTATAGAGGGAATTCCTTTGGCCTAGGAGATACAGGATTTCTCCCCCATGAAGTGTACTGTCATGGGATTAACTATAGACTCCTTGCATAATCAATTACTCTCCCCTCGGTGTTTTCGTGGTGTATGGAAGACTTCTGCTTCGTCATGGATGGTAAAATCAGACCTCTGTATCTAGAGATCTTGGTGGCTGTGCAGCTTAAGGAATGGAGCTTATGATGAAGTCTTTCTTTGTGGTTCTAGCAGTTCTGCTTCTTCAGTGTGATTTTAATCCATCTTCTGTAGTTGGTGGTCTTGGTCATTATGTTGCTTCTAGGATGGAGCCTGGGATAAGGTCTTTCGTTATGTCTCCAGAAGACCGGTTCAGTTGCGGTTGTCTCAGTCAGACCTCTGGAATTGGAGATCTTGTTTGGTTTTTGGGTCACACCCGGCAGCACTCAGGGGTTCCTCCTGGCTCTATGCTCAGAAATCGCTCTTGGCAGGTTCGGGGGGCCAAATGGGATGCTGGGATTCGAACTACTGACCTTCATGCAAGGCAAACGCCTTACCTTCATGCTATCTCTCCGGCCCTCAGGAGTGGTTCTTGAGTGCAAAGCCTTGAACACAGAGCCAGGAGCAACTTCTGAGCACAGCTGGCTGTGACTTAAAAACCCAAAAATAAAAGGTCATGAATACTGGGGGCAGAGAGATAGCATAGTCGTAGGGCATTTGCCTTGCACGCAACCAACACAGGACAGACCTCGGTTCGATTCCCAACATTCCATATGGTCCCCTGAGCCGGCCAGGAGCTTGAGCGTCACCAGGTATGCCCCTCCATAAAAAGGAAAAGAAACATAGCTTAAATAAGAAACACATACTTTGGGCCCGGAGAGATAGCACAGCGGTGTCTGCCTTGCAAGCAGCCAATCCAGGACCTCGGGTGGTTGGTTCAAATCCCGGTGTCCCATAGGGTCCCCCGTGCCTGCCAGGAGCTATTTCTGAGCAGACAGCCAGGAGTAACCCCTGAGCACCACCAGGTGTGGCCCAAAAAAAAAAAAAGAAAAGAAAAGAAAAGAAAAAAGAAACAAATACTTTAAAGTGTAAGGATGGAATAAAGACATAGAATGAAACCACAAATCAAAATAAAGCTGGAATAACTATATGAGATCAAAGTGTATTTTCAGGCAAGAGGTGTTTTAAAAAATAAAAACATTTTGGGGCCGGAGAGATAGCATGGAGGTAAGGCATTTGCCTTGCATGCAGAAGGTTGGTGGTTCGAATCCCAGCATCCCATATGGTCCTGAGCCTGCCAGGAGCGATTCTTAGTATAGAACCAGGAGTAACCCTTGAGCACTGCCGTGTGTGACCCCCCAAAAATTTTTTTTTATAATAAGAAGAGGGTTAGAACAATGGTGAGACCAAACCGTACTAAGTTTATGTGGACTCGATTTAACATAGATAAAACAAAAATTAAGTGGAGGAGAAAAATAGACAAAAATCAAAATCATTTTGGAAGATTTGACACACATCTCTCAGTTAGAAACAAGAAAACCAAAAAGTCAATAAGGGTATATTTAAACAACACGATTAAGCAATGTGACCTAAATGATATTTATAGAACACTTTAGCAACAACTGCAGAAGACTTTCTTTTCAAACGCACATCAAAGATAGACCTTAGGCTGGGTCAGAAAGCAAGGCTTAAAAAAATTTCACAGAGCTGAAATCATAATAGTATATTCACTGACTACTAGAAATCAACAGAGAAATGTAAATACGAAATCCAAAAACTGAAACTAAGGAACTTGGTTCTATCTTTTTTGTTATTTTTGTTTTGGGGTCCAGCCTAACAAGATTCACAAACTACCCCAGCTCTGTTCTCAAGGTTGATCTTACTAGGTTTGGGGGGAATGATACAATGAAGGGACAATACAAAACCTTTTTTTCCTTTTTTTTTTTTTTTTGGTTCTCTGGGCACATGTGGTAGAACTCAGCCTTCCTCTTTTTTTTGTTTATTTGTTTGTTTGTTTTTGGGTTACATCCTCTGACGCTCAAAGGTGGTTCCTCTGGCTCTGCGCTCAGAAATCACTCCTGACTGGCACGGGAGACCATATGGGATGCTGGGAGTTGAACCAGGATCCGTTCCAGGTCAGCAGTGTGCAAAGCAAACTTCCTACCACTGTTGTTTTTGCACGTTAGTTGCTGTGTATCTTTAAGCTCCACATAATAACAGATATCATTCTGTGTCTATACCTTTCCTTCTGACTGACTTCATGGAGCATGATACTCTCTGGTTTCTTCAAAGTTGCTGAAAATTGCATAGTTTTATTCTCAGAGCTGCCTAGTATTCTGTTGTGTGGACCATAATATTTTGATCCATTGATTTGTAATAGGGCATTTAAGTGTTTCCATATTGCAGCTATCATACAATGAATATAGGTATGCGTATGTTCTTTAGAAGTAATGTTTTTGCATTTAGGGTAGAGATGCAGAAAGTGGCAGCACTGGATAGAATGGTCGTTCAATTTCTATTTTTCAGATAGCTGTCCATCTTGCTTTCCACAGAGGCTGAACCAAATGACAGTCTCACCAAGAGTGAATGAGGGTTCCTTTCTCACCACACTGGCTGTTCCCAGGCTTTTTGGTATGTGTCATTCTCACAGGCATGGGGTTATTGCTCATTTTTATTTTGATTTGCATTCCACTAATCATGAATGGTGAGGAACACATATGCCTGTTAGCCATTTGTATGTCTTTGAGAACATGTTCGTTCATCTCCTCATCCATTTTGAAGATGGGCGCATTCCATTTATTTGTTGTTGAATTTTGTGAGTGCTTTATAGATCTCCATTATCTGCCTTTTATATTATATATCATGGGCACATATTTTCTCTCATACAGTTGGGCATCTTTTTATTAGAGCTGGAGGCTCTTTCTCTGAACAGAAGCTTTTAAGATTGATATAGTCCCATTTGCTTATTTTTTTTGTCTTTGCCTCTGTAAGTAATATTACTGAAGAGTCTTCTATGGCCAATTTCCTGAAGAGAGCAGCTATTTTCTTCAATGTAATGTATCATATGGATTCTGGTCTAATCTTGAGATTTTTTTTTTTTATCCATTTCAAGTTTACTTCTGTGAATGGTATGAGGTTTGGTTCCAATTTCACTTTTTTTTTAATGTGTAGTTATCCAGTTTTCTTAACATTAGTGTTGAAGAGTCAAATAAAAGCCCTGAGTATCACCAGATGTGCCCCCCCCAAAAGGGGAAAAATAAAATCTTAGCCACAAGAGAGATTTTATAGCAGACAGGGAGCTTGCCTTAGGCTCAGCCAGCCTGAATTCAATCCTGGTACTTCATATGTTCCCCCAAGGACCACCAAAAGTGGTCCTCGAGCACAGATCCAGGAGGAATATAGCCCAGAGCACAGACAAGTGTGATCTTCCAAAAAAGGTAAAATAAATGAGGCCACACACAGACAGGGTGAGAAGTCTCAGATTTCTAGTTTCCATTCTATCACATATCTGATATTACTTTATTTGTAAAATAGAACTAATAATATTGCTTCTCTCTATCTCATGAGAGGCAAATAGAAGTCCTTTGAAAAACAGAAAGCATTCTAGAATGCAAAGCTCCTGAAAAACACTATTTTCTTTGTCAAAACTGTGTTTCTCTTTCTTTATCCTTTCTTTTATTATTATTATTATTTTTTTTTTTTTGGTTTTTGGGCCACACCCGGTGACGCTCAGGGGTTACTCCCTGCTATGTCCTCAGAAATCATTCCTGGCTTAGGGGACCGTATGGGAGACTTGATCGAATCGCGGTCCGTCCTAGGCTAGCATGGGCAAAGCAGATGCCTTACCTCTTGCACCACCGCTCCACCCCACCTTTTCTTTTTTTTTTTTGGTTGTGATTTTCTTTTTCTTTTTTTTTTTTTTTTGGTTTTTGGGCCACACCCGGCGGTGCTCAGGGTTTACTTCTGGCCATCTGCTCAGAAATAGCTCCTGGCAGGCACGGGGGACCATATGGGACACCGGGATTCGAACCAACCACCTTTGGTCCTGGATCGGCTGCTTGCAAGGCAAACACCGCTGTGCTATCTCTCCGGGCCTGTGATTTTCTTTTTTAATGTTAATATTTGTTTGCTGGTATAGATTTTTTTTAGGGGAAGGACACATCTGGTGGAGCTTGGGGTCCATCAGTACTTGAATTACTTTATAGTGCCAGGAATAATGTGGGGTTTTAGAACGCAAGGCATGCACTCTTGTAAACTGTCTTCTATTTGTTAGGTTGTTTGTCTTAAATTACTAACCAGTCCAGATTGTTTTTCCCGGTTATATATTTGAACCTATTATGTATTATGCATTCTGCTTCTAAAAATATGAGCAACTGACAAACCATCATCAAAATGGATGTGGAGAACTCATCAAAAACTCTGAGGCTCATCCTAGACAAGCTCCAGTTTTGGAGACTGATTTATTTGGAGATAAGCATTAAGTTGTCCTTTCAGCTGTCATTGTAGGGTCTGCACTGAAATCCATTCAGGGCAGGCCGGCCAACAGACTTGGCTTTGATCTCTCTTGGCTATGGTTTGCCCTCAAGGTAGAAGTCAATGGATGGGTAAAGTTGTACAGATGGCGACTCTATTTACTTACACCGAGTAGGAGGCAAAGAACAACCAATGCACAGAACAATGTGATTCCCTCTTTGTAGACAAACCGGAAGTCAGTTTAACTTCATGGTCTACCCCTGAGAGAAACACCATCTTGGGGCCGGAGAAATCAGTGGCCTGAGTGAATGCTTTCAGGCAGGAAGCTAGGATTTGGCTCACTCGACTGGCTCAGAGCACAGAGCCCGGAGTAGCCCCGTGGGTGGGTGTGGCCCCCAAACCAAAAAAAGAACACAGCATCTCCCCGACAGCTGCTTTGGTTACTGTCCCCAATTAACTTATCAGAGTCTCAAAAATAGAGGCAGCCTCTGTTCTTTTATATAATAAACAGTTCTTTATTTGAAATGACAATATTTACTTTTCCTATGGTGAACTCCAGCAGCCTACTAGGCAGTGGGCAAACAGTAGAAATGTGTAACAGGGAAACTTGAGAAAGCAGTTTAGCTAGTACAATTTATTCTAACTTTCTCCTTGACCAACGAGTAATTAGAAGATTCCTTCCATGTTTCTCTCACATTTTATCAAGTTTTTGCAGGACTCCTCCCTTTGAATCACTCCTCCCTTTGTAACTACCAGGGATCTCTTCCTTATAGGGGTAAGCCCTCCTGAAACCTGAAAAACTGATGTGAGGTAGAGAGTTCTCTAAAACGCAAGAGTTTGAGTAGATCTAGGACTATGGAGAAGGCCCAGAGAGCTGGGGCAAAGGTGCTACATGACAAAAGCCCAGGTTCCATGCTGGTTCTACGGTCTCCTGAGTAGCACCAGGGTCAACCCCAAGTACCAAGCCAGGAGAAACCACCCCCCATGCCCAAGGCCCCACTGAGTATGGTTCAAACTAAAAGATATAAACAAACAAAAAACACAAAAATTTCTTCTTAGAATATAATATATTTAGCTTCTTCCAAAATCAGTCTTCTGGGGCCGGAGAGATAGCATGGAGGTAAGGCGTTTGCCTTTCATGCAGGAGGTCATCGGTTCGAATCCCGGCGCCCCATATGGTCCCCTGTGCCTGCCAGGAGCAATTTCTGAGCCTGGAGCCAGGAATAACCCCTGAGCACTGCCAGGTGTGACCCAAAAACCAAAAAAAAAAAAAAAAAAAAAAAAACAAAATCAGTCTTCTGTGTTTTGTTATTTTATTTTAAAATAAAAAAATTTTTTTTTTTTGGTTTTTGGGCCACACCCGGCGGTGCTCAGGGGTTACTCCTGGCTGTCTGCTCAGAAATAGCTCCTGGCAGGCACGGGGGACCCTATGGGACACCAGGATTCGAACCGACCACCTTTGGTCCTGGATCGGCTGCTTGCAAGGCAAACGCCACTGTGCTATCTCTCCAGGCCCAACCTCCCTCTTTCTTACAAATACTTACAATACCTAACTGGGATATGTTATTCAAAAGAGATTCTGCACATGAAAAATTATTTAAGAAATCTTTTGGGTTTTTTTCCCCTTTGGCTTTTTAGATCACAAGAGGCTGTGCTCAGAGATGACTCCTAGCTTTGTGCTCAGCGGTCACTCCTGGTGGTGCTGGGGAACCATATTTGGCACCAGGTGTCTCTTACCTTCAAGGCGTGTGCTCTCACAGCAGTCGTATCTCTCCTAACCTCCTGCCCTCCCTTCCTTTCTTCACTCACCAGGCTGAACGTTCAACACTCGAGTCTTATGATCAAGTCCTATGGTCTTGTCAGGGATCACCGGGACGACACCAGGAAATACTGAGGTGGGGGATACGTGGTTATGCAGATTAAATCAGGATCTGTCATGTGCAAGGTTTTGCCTATCCGTGTCCCCCAAATCTTCCTTTGGTTATTCATATGGCATTTAGGAAGCAGTACTCCTGCTCACTATTCTTTGGTCAATGAAATTTGCTTGATTTTTATGACTGCAGTTTGGATCTCTTTTGAGACTTTTTCCGTGTGTGTGTATGTGTGTGTGTGTGTGTGTGTGTGTGTGTGTGTGTGTGTTTGGATCACACCAAGCTGTGCTCGGGGCTTTCTCTTGGCTCTGTGCTCAGGGATCACTCCCTCTGGCAGGCTCAGTGGACTCTTATGTGGTGCCAGGGATCAAACCTAGATAGGCTGTGTGTAAGGCAAGGCAAGTGCTCTCCCCTGCTGTACTATCAGTCTGTACACTCAGATTTTCCTTCTATTTTTTACTTATTTTATCTATTTTTAGACTTTTCTTCTTATCTCATTCTCTTTATCTTCTTGCCTGCTAGCCCATTCAACAGAACTCTTCACAAACCATATGAATTACAAGCAAAGACAGTGGATGTGTGTTGCCGGAGATCAAATCCAGTTCCTCAGATATGCAAAGTATGTACTATTCAATTGCAACAAAACTCTTCTGAAACCCAAAGACCCCCTCCCCAGTTAAAATGTAATCTAAAATGATCCTTGGAAATCATACAAAGAAGTGGGTTGGAAGAAATACAGCAGGGTGCTTGCCTTACACATCACAGAACTGCATTTGGTCTCTAACCCCCCATATGGTCCTCCAAACACCCAGGAGTGGTCCCTGAGCAAAGCCAGGAGTAATATTGAGCACAGCTGCATGTGGCCTCAAAAAAAAAGTCATATAGAAAAAAATTACAGGGCCCGGAGATATAGCACAGTGCGTTTGCCTTGCAAGCAGCCGATCCAGGACCAAAGGTGGTCGGTTCGAATCCCGGTGTCCCATATGGTCCCCCGTGCCTGCCAGGAGCTATTTCTGAGCAGACAGCCAGGAGTAACCCCTGAGCACCGCCGGGTGTGGCCCAAAAACCAAAAAAAAAAAAAAAAAAAAAAAAAGAAAAAAAATTACTTCTGTGTAGGTAAAAAATTTGGACTTTAAACTTTACTCTCATCCATAGTACGTTCCTTTTGAAATGTTTTTTGCAGCACCTAAAGAGATTTGGACTTAGAGAATGAACAAGGTTGGGGGTGGCCATACGCAAGGTCAAAAGTACCTTAACTCCTGTACTGTATTTCCAGCTCCAATCAGCTTTTTGTTTGTTTGCTTATTTGGGGGAGGGGTGGTGGAAGGGAGGCACACTCATCGATACTCAGGGGTTACTCCTAGCTCTGTGCTCAGGGATCACTCTTGGTGGACACGGGGCCATATGGGATGCTTGGAATACAACCCAGGTCAACCTCGTAAGGCAAGCGTCCTACCTGCTGTACTATCTCTCCTGCTCCAGCTTTGGTAAGTTTTATTTTTAACAAAAGCATATCCACTACAGTTTCAAGATTAACCAAGTCCTTAGTTTTCTGGAATTTCTAGTATTTCTTCTCCTCAGTAGGCCAATGAAAAAATCGCAAGCATGGAAAAGTACAGGCCAAATCCTGTCATAGAATACGTATTCTATTGTAACCCTGTTTATGCAAACTTACTAGTTTCTCTGTGGGACAGTTAAGCTGCAGTAATTACCTCATGGTTCTGTAATCTCTGTCTCCTCCCACATGACATTTGCACCAACTAAAACTGTGGCTTATTTCCAGTTGGGATGGAAGAGCTATCAGATCTTGGTTCTACGTGGCCTGTGGCTACATTTCCTCTTCTTGATCATTTTAAGATGCACGATGTCTATGAATTTACTCATAAACATTGAACCTAAGCTACTTGACCCAATGTTAAGGAGAATACATTTTTCAAAATGTATTAGTAAAATGTTTAGTGAAATACATTTTACTAAGCCTAAATCACTTTAATTCTTTTTTGGGGGGTCACACCCGGCAGTGCTCAGGGGTTCCTCCTGGCTCTACACTCAGAAATTGCTCCTGGCAGGCTCGGGGGACCATATGGGATGCCGGGATTCAAACCAATGACCTCCTGCACGCAAGACAAATGCACTACTTCCATGCTCTCTCTCCGGCCCTAATTCTTGATCTCTGTACAAAAATCACATTTTTAACGAGTTGAGACAGAGCTGGGATTTGTAACATTCATACCCAAAATTCATACCCAGAATTCCACAGCCAAGTAAATAAAACATCCTTTGTGATAGATTTTTATACAAGGTATAATTACACTTTGAAATGATCATAACTCACAAAGTTCTGGGAAGGTGAATAAGATATTTAAAAAATGTTGAGGGCCATGGCTGGAGCGATAGCACAGCAATAGTGTATTTGCCCTGTGAGTGTCCAAGCCCAGAGAACCCTGGATCTATTCCTGACATCTCATATGGTCCCCTGAGCCTGCCAAGAGCGATTTCTGAGCATTCCAGGAGTAATCCCTGAGCGCTGCCGAGTGTGACCCCAAAACAACAACAACAACAAACTATGTTGGGGGCCAGATTGATAATAATTAAGTAGGTCATTTGGCCTGCATGCGACTGACCCAGGTTCAATCTCTGCAACCCCATACGATCTCCTGAGCACTGTCAGGAATAATTTCTGAATACATAGCCAGGAATAAGGCTTGAGCACTGCTGGGTGTAGTTAAAACATTTTTTTTTTTTTTGGTTTTTGGGTCACACCCATTTGACGCTCAGGGGTTACTCCTGGCTATGTGCTCAGAAATCGCCCCTGGCTTGGGGGGACCATATGGGACGCCGGGGGATCGAACCGCGGTCCTTCCTTGGCTAGCGCTTGCAAGGCAGACACCTTACCTCCAGCGCCACCTACCCGGCCCCAGTTAAAACATTTTTTAAATAAAATAAAACAGACTTATAAAATGTTAAGACTTCTTTAGTAATGAATCTTATAAAAAGTATAAATTATTAGTATTCATTTATAGGCTGTCAGTGAGTTATGAACCTGTCAATGATGAATCTGCCTCTTGATATATTTTATTTCTTGTTTTTCAGATTTGCTAAACTGATCAATTCTGCTCTTCAATTTCCCTGGAAGGGCCAGATTGATAGCACAATGTGTAGATCCTTACATGCAGTTGACCCAAGTTTGATCTCTGGCATTCCATATGCTCCGTCACCTGTCAGGAGTAATTTCTGGGCATGGAGCTAGAAGTAATTCTTTTTTTTCTGTTTGGTTGTTTTCCGGGTTTTTATTTGTTTTGGGGCCACACCTAGTGAGGCTGAGGGGTTACTCATGGCTGTGCACTCAGAAATAGCTCCTGGCTTGGGGCAACCATGTGGGATGCCAGGGAATTGAACCACGGTCCATCCTAGGATGGCAAGCAGAAGGCAGAGAGATGCCTTATGGCTTGATTATCTCCAGGTGTGGTTAGAAATAAATGATTTACTTGCTGCCATACATGCTTGTGAAATCCTTCCAACCATTTGTAGTTTCAGTTGCTCTTCGACAGTCTGGTCTATGAAATTTGCTCTTCTGAGCAAAGTTAAGCTAACCTGGATGAAAATAAAAACGAACATGGATGTGCAAATTACTGTTGAATTATTTCATTAGGAAGAATATTTCTTAGTCCTAAAGAATGTCGAAAGTTGTCCCAACATTTCCACTGAACTGGAGAAGACATTTTAAAAGATCCCAGAGTCCAATCATTGTAGGTGACTATTACACAAATACTTGTCTTATTTTGAAGATTTCAGTCAGGACAGACATGTCACCTTTTTGTGAGGATATAAAGAAAAACCTAAACTCTGGGGCCTATTGATAAACAGATTAAATGTGTTGACAGACACCATGAAAAGTAAGAGAGAAATGCATGTAATGATGTGTTGAGCTGCTGTCCTTGGACAGAAGGTCCAGATGGAAAAAAAGTTTCTGCAACTGAGCAAATGACAAATCGCTCTTGAGAAGTTCCTTGCAGAGTTACATGAAAGAAAAATATTTATATCCATCTTGACAGTGGCTACAAAGAGATCTGGGGGTCTTTCAGTGGCTTGGGTTTGGTTGACTTCCCTTCTTGAACAAATTTGAGGATTAAACACTCACAAATGGTCTTAATATTTTCGGAACAAGGAAGTGAGATATTAGCACTCCTTTTCCCCCCAGTGATGTATCTACCACTGGACCATCTGTCAGTTAGTCTTAGCTTTAACTTTCACAGAAGAATCAATAGATCCTGATTTGAATTTCCCCCACATGGTAAAAATAAAATGTGAAATTTCAGTAAATGGCATGAAACATGTTGGTAGGTCCCAGCAAGTTCTCTAGTAAGAAACTAGAGGTTTTTGCTTTTTTTTTTAAACATAATATGGATGTTTTAATGTTTTGAAGACTCAGTAAATTATGAAGTGTACAAGACTGAAGTCTAAATTACCCACTCAGAAGAGTAACTCTATAACCCACATGTCTGAATCCATGTATGCAGATGGACACATACGCTTCATTTCTCCTGGGAAGTCGGATTCTATACAGCTATCACTCACAACAGACGGTTTCATGATTGCATGAAAAGGGAAGGGAAGATGACAGAGTTGCCATAAAAAATGAAAGGCCTTTGGAGTTTTAGCAGCTGAGAACATTATGGTTTAAATAAAGAGAGAAAGCACACACACAAAAAAAAGTCAGTTTAAAAACTGCAAGTAAAAAAAAAAATGGTACATAAGGTTTGAAGCATATGGACACCCACCCAGTTTGCAAGGAGGTTTTGGCTTTGGGAGCCCCAGACTTGAGCTTATTAAAGATGACCTTTCCCCTCTCTAAAATTTCAAAGCTGACGTTTCCAGACTGTGTGCCATATGTAATATGACCTCAGCTCCACTCTGCCCGAGCACTGATGGCATCACTAATGAGAGGTGAAAGGTCCTTTTCTTGCAGCTTTTCTAGAAACCCACAAACTCTTGTTTGTGAAGAAAGGCTCCCCCAACTTGATTTCCAGAGAAATGCGTTTAGTAAACAGCCTCAAACACTTTTTTATTACAGGCTGATTTGCTTATATCCATAGCTAAATGGCAGGATGTACAATCACCACGCAGAAGAAAATATTTATTTTGACTCAGAAGGCAAAGGGATTAAGCGAACATTGTATTAACCTTGCCTTTCATCTACGTTTTAAAGGGAAATGCTCCAGAGACATCTATTGAAGTTCTTTCTTTCTTTCTTTCTTTCTTTCCCTTAAATAGAGAGTATCAAAGACTTTTAGGAGACCAGGTGTGTATTTATCTGAGAAGAGAGAAAGAGAAGAAACTACACGGAGAGCTTCTTCAGAGAATGCAGAAAAAAAAAAAAATCTATGTGCAGGAATCTGTGTCCAGGCGTTCCTATCAGCCACCTCCCAAATTTTTTTTCCTGTTGCTGGGAAGCAAAATAACTTTTTCCAATCCCCAAACACGTTGTTATCATATTCGTGGCATGGCCAATTTCCGTTTGCCAAGAAAATATTTAGGCTGATCAAAGAATTGAGAAAATCGGGTGAACAGAAACAGACGTTCCCACAAGGGAAGCGTTTCTTGACGTGAAGACAGGCAGATGGCGGCCCACCCAGTTGCTCCTGCGGACTAGCTGTCCTGTCAGAGGCTGCAACGGCAGAGCACCTGGATGCTGCTGCAAGGGAGAGAGGGAAGCGAACCTGGCGCCTCGCCTGCAAAGTCACCTGGAGACAGAGACCCTGCTGGCAGCCCTGGCGTCGTGTCCAAATCAGGAGTGCCTCTCTTTGGCCGTGCCTGTCACCAGAAGGACCTTTCCAAACGCAAAAGGCAAAAAGTAAGTCTGGGATCACTTTCCCCACCTATGCCTGATCGTTCAGGGTCTTAGGAACACATCATCCTTTGTATCTGACAGCCCAGAGAGGAAAGGATTTTGGAACAGAGCGGTTGCAGTTTCTCCCTAGCCGGTAGAGGCTCTTTTGGGGGAAATTTAGTTGGGGTGTCGACTGGATGATTGCAGTTTGTCTCCAGAACCCCCCTGGCCACCGCGTGTGCGCTTCCAATGGGCGGCTGGATACAGAGAACTGAGCATCGCCCCCTTCGCTCTTCTAGGGAGAGGAGCAGGTCAGGACACGGGTGGCGGCCTTGCTAGTCTAGGATCCATGGGGGGGGGGATTTCTTCTGGGGGAGGGGCGGAATTGGGATCCCCAAGAGCAAACTGCAGAGGCTCCTTGTCTTCACCTACAAGCTTTCTCCTTTAGAAAGCTTTCCAAGGTGGTGGTGGTGGGGGGGGACGGTTTGCTGGAAGCCAACGGTGGGGGAAAAGTCTAAGGGGCGACTACCTCTCCTGGCTAGGCCACCGCTGCTTGGAGGTGGCCAAGCTTTGCGCCAGGAATCTTCTGTGCCACCTTATAACCCTCGCCCTGGGGGCTTAGCTGAGCAGATTTTCCTTTCTACTTTTTTTTTTTTTTCTTCTTTCTTCTTTCTAGTTTTTTGTTTCATTTCCTGCTGGTCTGGCTAAGGAGTCTTTGCCAGGAAGACAGCGCCCTCTCTCTCCTCTCCTCTCTGCGCGCCCTTGCAGCTCCTTCCAACACCGCCCCATTGCCTTTCTCTGCGCGCCCCGGTTCGCCTCCAGCTCCAGCCGCTCCGGACCCCCAAAACGGCCTCCGGGAGCAGCCCAGCAGCGCCCAGGGATTCGCAGATCTTGGGGTGGGGCTGGCCGGACCCCCCAAAGCGCGACCTCTGGCTGCACCGCGTCGCTCAGCTGCGCCCCGGCTGGAGCGCGCCGGGCGAGTGCTCTCGTGCGCCCCCGGGAAAGGGGGTCCCCGGCGTCGGCGGAGCCTCCAGTCTGGCGACCTGCGACCCGCGCACCTGGCACAGCTGCTCATCCCGGACCCAGAACGGGCAGGAGCCACCCAAGCCTACTTTACTCGGACCCAGGCCTGCTTTGCTGTGATGGGGGTTGGGAGTGGGGTGGGGGGTGGGGGATGTAGCGGCTGGATTTCTATCTATCCTGCCTTTCGAATGAAGCAAAGGAAGCTTTCTAGCAATCTCTCGCAAAAAGCTCTTGTTGCAAACCCTAAAAGCGCCCCCCACCCCTCCCGGGGCCCAAGGGCCGCCCAAGAGCCTCTCCCACCCTGCCTGGGCTGCCAGAAAGTCTCTTACTTCTTCTTCTAGGGCGGAATGTGGTTGCAGAATGCAACCCCTGGCAGGTGTGGGTTGAGAACGGGGCAGAGGGGGTACCGGTGAGGTGGGGCTTTCCCCAGCACCCCCCTTCCCAGTGTTTCTTCTCCAGCTCCTTTGGGGGAGGCTCCCATTTGATAAAATGGGGACTTTGGGGTCAAATAACTGCACAGATCTGTGGGAAGAGATTTTGCCTGAGAAATGGGTCCTTTAGATCCTCAACTGACTAGGGGAAAAGGAAATAATGATAAATAATAATAATAATAATAACAATAGGCTGACATAGGAACCAGACTTGAAATGCTTCAGTCCTGCTCCCCGGAGCCCGTGCAGGCAACCGAGAGCGATATGGGGGTTCAGAGGGGGTAAAATTGGTTTATGCTGCAGAAACCAAGGCGGCTCCCCCAGAAAAGCACCAATTGAGTCATGACTAATGCCGGCCGCCCTAACAAAGCATCCAAAGCTGCCCAATTTGTCCTCAGCACCCGATTCCACGATTCAGGAGCATTCTCTTGTTTTTAATAAGCATCGCAGCAGAAACTTAGCAGTTGGCTTGGGCTCGGGTTACGCTCAGTGGCTTTAGGCTGAGAAATGAAATACAAATACCCCAAACGTGCTGAGCGCCTAGTTCCCGGGCCTCGAATCTCAGCGGGTGGGGGAAGAGGGAAAGGCCCGGCCTGGCAAATTCTCAGTCCCGCTTCTTTCTTTCCTCCCCGGGTCGCCACCAGCCAGAAAAACAAGTGTTGGCTGCTAGGCCTTGATCCCTACAGGTTCAGAATTCCGAGTGGGACACTCACAGAACTTGGGAAAACAAGGGTCACATCCCAGAGATGGCCAGAGCAGGGTTTTTGGGGGAAGAAACAGGTTGGGAGGATCAGATCCTGCTTGGGTAAAGAGAAAAAAAAATCAACCAAAACAGACAGGTCAAGGGGTCAGCGAAGAAGAATCCTGTTTCTTTTGGGGGGAAAAATCACTCTGAAATTGGGGAGGAAGGTGGTGGTGGAAGGGAACCAAGAAGGAGGAAAGGGGAACCAGCCAGCTCGAAGGTTTTCAGGCCTGAGAACCTAGCAGGCCTGCCTCAGCATCATGCACGGGAGAAGCCCAGAATCCAGGTTTGCTCCTGACAACCGGGCAGGCCTGGCCCAGAATTCAGCAAACATGCATCGTCCACTGGACAGGCCCCAAATCCAGGTTTGCTCCTGAGGAACCTGCCAGGCCTGTCTCAGGATCCAGCAAATGAGCATCTTGCACCGGGTAGGCCCAGGATCCAGCAACTGATCGTAGCATCATGGCACTTGGAGAGGCCCAGGAAGCTCAAGACATCTCTGCATCTGCGAAAATAAAAACAACCACTGGAAGGATCTTCTCTGTTCGCGGGGGTGAGTTTGGGCCCGGGAGCTGGAGCGAGAATCCGAGAGCAGAGCAGGGCCTTCGGGTGCCGGCGCCCGGCTTGCAGACGCCAAAGGCTCGCCCCAGCCTGACTTTGGCCTGGCCTGGCTTGGCCCGGCCAGCCCTGGTTGGTGGTGGCGGTGGTGGCTTCGCTGTGCCCGTGTCCCTTCCTCCTCCCCTCCTCCCCCTCCTCCTCCTCCTCCTCGGCTCCACCAGCCCCCACATCTTGAAGTAATCAGCAGCGGGGAAGGGGCTCGTCCCCCTGCCATCTCAGGTTAAAGGAGGAGGTCCAGGAAAATGTGGCAGAGCCATTACAAGAAACCCGAGCCGCAGTCATCAGGGACTCCCAATTGCCATCGCATTAGGATTGATTAGAGACCAGCAGTACCGTAATGACCCGGAAAGAGGGGCAGCCGGGGATTATTAATTTCAGAATGTGGCGGGGGCCAGAGGGAGGGAGGGAGGGAGCAGGGGGCAGGCCGAAGGAAGGCGGAGGAGTTTTAAGTTACTGGGATTTGTCCGTAAGTGCAGGCTTACCTGAGGAAATCGGAGAGTCGGTGAATCACGCAAACAATAAATCTAATTGCATCTGAAATTTCACTGAAGGCTGATTGGATTTGGGGGTGGGATGGGGAGAGAAGGGGTGAAACGCGTGGAAACAGCTTGGGTTTTTAGAAACAGCAGTTTTGTAAAATGATGGCCAAAAGACAAATGAAGAGGAGCAGGGGAGGGAGGGAGAGAGAGAGAGAGAGAGAGAGAGAGAGAGAGAGAGAGAGAGAGAGAGAGAGAGAGAGACAGACAGAGACAGAGACAGAGACAGAGACAGAGAGACACAGAGAGACAGAGAGACACAGAGAGACAGAGACAGAGAGAGACAGAGACAGAGAGAGAGCGCTACGGTCGTTTAATATAGCTTCGAGCCTCAAAGATTTTTATTTCTTATTTTATTTTTTCTACGCCCTGCCCCTCAAAGATTTTTATTTTTTTTCCCAATCACCTTGAGTCTTCTCTTCCAGCTAGCTATCAAGCAGTGGAGTAGATTTTTTTTGTGGGGGGGGGGGCAGAGCCTACTTCGAAGTAATCAGCAGAATTCTCACAGAACCAGCTCTACCTGGGCAGTGGCTTTTGTTTTTCTGTTTTGGTTTGAGACAGCAGTGCTCGGGGATCCCTAGCAGATGGAGACAAGAGAGCAGTTTGTCTCCTTCCTCGGACTCTGAGCCAAAACAAATCAGCCCCTGATGGTCTGGACTGCAACGCAGCTCACTGGATAATTAACTCCATCTTGCCAGTCCACCCTAACTGTTTATTTAGTGTCGCCCCGCATTACCGTCAGTGGCACTTTCCTCTGAACAGGAGGGACTGCAGGCTTTCACCTCCCGAGAGGAAATTCTTTTTAGCTTAGACAGATGCTGCGTTCAGGATGTACACGAGTTGAGAGAGAGAAAGAGTCGATTGCAAACTCAACGGCAGATAGGCAGGACTCTTGGAACGAACGTATTGGAAACTCACCCTGAGGTCATATTAATAAAGAGAAGGAGGCAAACGCTCTTATTATTATTATCTAAAGGCAGACGCTTTAGATAATATTTAATAGGGGAGGGGATCCCTTTGGGCCACACCCAGCAGTTGATCAGTAATTAGGTGCTTACTCCTGGTTAGTAGTCAGTGGCGACTCCTGTAGTGATGGGGGGGGGGTGGAGGCCTAGGTGATGCCCTTGTCCACAGCACACCCTTCTGTTATCTCTCTGGCCCCAAATTCTTAAGGATGGATTCTGAGGACGCCTCCCTCCACTCCACACAAAATGCTGACCTCTCCTCTCTGATTGAATGACATCTGCCTCCAAACCTGAGGTGGGCCAATTCCTGGGCCTGAGTCCAGGAGAGTAGATGAAATTGCCCTTTTCTCTACACCTTCTTCCCTCTCACCCCAGGCTGGCCTCACCTTTTGATCCCCACCACCATCACTCCTTGGCCAGAGCTAAACTGAGCACCACAGCCCTACCCAGACTTAAAAGAGTCGCTTCGCAGGGCACTGCCAGGGTGCCTGACACCAGCTGGTTGGACTTGTAAGCCAGCACTTGGACTCAAACAGGCACTATGTGTGTGTGTGTGTGTGAGAGAGAGAGAGAGAGAGAGAGAGAGAGAGAGAGAGAGAGAGAGAGAGAGAGAGAGAGAGAGAGAGAGAGAGAAGTCACTGGAAGAGGGGGAAAAAGATGCAAAGGGTATAGTTTTGTGTGTGTATGAGAGACAGAGAAGAGAAAGGGTATGGAACTGCTTCTTCCAGATAATTTTAAGTGTGTGTGTGTGTGTGTGTGTGTGTGTGTGAGAGAGAGAGAGACAGAGAGAGACAGAGAGACAGAGACAGAGAACGATAAAGACAGTGTAGGGAACAGCTTCCAGATATTTTTTTAATCCGAAAGAGCACTAATGTAGGAGTCTCCCTGCAGAACGAAGCCACTTTTAATAGTCCCCTCATCCCACCCCCAGCTCCTCCAGTTCCTCTCCTCCAGTTTGGGTTTCCTCGCCTGGTGTCTCTCTGTCTCTGTCTGTCTGTCTGACTCATTCTTTCTCTCTCAGCAGTGCTGGCTTTTTGCTCAGCTCCTGCTCTCCCCCTTGCCCGACCCGGGGACAATGCGGAGACTGTTTTTTGGGGAGGGGAGAGCAGCCGCGCGCCCGGGGCGCCCCAGTGGGGTTTGCAGCCGCGCGCGGGGCTCTGTTTGTCCAGGTGTGGGCGGTGGCGGCGTTTTTTGCACCAAGGAAGCCGGAGGGAGGCAGGGCCGGGGCGCCCCCCCCCCGGGCTCCCCCCACCGCGCATAAATATATTCGGGGGCCAGACAGATCTGCATTGTTCCGAAAGGAGGCGAGGAGGAGGCCGCCCGGGGCCGAGGGGAGCTGAAAAGGACCCGGGGAGGGAGCGAGGGAGGCGCGCGGATCCGGTGTCGCGTTGCAGATCGCCACTCAAGATAACGAAACGTGATCTATTTTGCAGAACAGCAAGTGGATGGGAAAGAACCCGGACGACACAAAAACTCATTTGCTAATGGACCGGTTTTGGATTTCTCTTCTTGCTTCGGGGGCCCGCAGAGCAGAGCGCTCCGTCCCTCTGTCCGTCCAGTCCGTCCGTCCGTCCGTCCGTCGGAGCCCCTGGCCTGTTCTGACCCGGGAGGGAAGGAGGCAGGTGGGCTGGAGCAGCAGCTTCTCTCTGCCTGCTGGAGCCCAATCCAGAGGGCACCTGGACTTGCCCACCGAGCCAGAGAGAGAATAAAAGATGCATGTTGCGATTTCCACCAGGACTGGGGAGTCTCTTCATTGACACCCCTGCCCGGAGCGACGACACCCCTTTGGTGGTGGCGGAGATAGCCCGACGTCTGTCCTGTCTGTCTGTCCCTCTCCCTTCCACGTTGCTAGGCAGAGCTGGAGGAAGGAGCCCTCTGGAGTTGTTCTTCGGGGGCAAAGGAATTCTAGGAGGCGGGCTGCGAATCCCCAAATCACCTCTGTCCAAGCTAGAAAGGGAAACGAGTGGGTCCCTGAAAGCCTGCGACTTTGCCACCAGGGCCTTAAGAACCACCCCAACCGCAAGTCAGCTCCTATCTCCTGAGCACTGGGCTTGTTTTTTAAAATTGAAGCCCTGAAAGTTCAGCCTTAAGTAGTTTCTCAGTTTAGAAACGGATTCCTGGGCAGACCGTCTTTTGACGTGGGTAGGCACAGAGTAGGCACCGAAGAGCCCCCGAAACTGGCACCGGGCACCAAAGGCCACTGGCATTTCGCTCCGTCGCTGGGGCGATGCAGCGAGGGCAGCCGCTAGGTTTCTTCTGCCTTCTAAATCCCCGAGGCGTTCTCTGCTTTTCCCGTGATTTGCATTGACAGCCAAGGTTTTGAGTTACTAGAAAAACTCAGACCTTTCTGTATGTGATTTAAAATGGATCATTTGGCTTATGTGGTTTGTAAATTCATGTCATTTTACCTCTTTTAGTGGTTTTCAGCGAAAGGTTCCATTTGGAGAAACCTTATATAGATGCGAGGCAATAATTAACATTTATAACAATTGGTTCCCATAACCAAGGGATCGAAATAGGTAGGAAACGAAGAGCACTTTTCCTTTCCCCTGAAGTGCTCCATTGTGTTAAAGGCGAGGGGCACCGGCGGGTGGGCCAGGCGGGGCCTCAGAGCTCTTCAACACGCTGTTCTCAAGCTCAGCATCCCAGGTTATCTTCCAGTCCTTGCCAACCAACGTCTAGCAGAGTACGTTCTGGTCCCTTTGGAAGAAAGATGGAAGAAATGGTCTGGGAGGTCTAGAGAAATGGCAGGGGAGGTCGGATGGATGCCTTAATTGCCGTCTCTCTGCTCCCTGCCCTTATTTGTCCTAGCTATGCCTCATTTCCTTATACAGAATTGTTAATTATAAAGCACATCCCATGCTCAACTTACTGGTTGTTTTTTAAGAGATGTACAGACTTAACAGACACCCCCCCATGCCTCTCAGCCCTCCCTCCTCCTCTTCCTCGTCACTCTGCGCACTTGTTCCAGACTTTAGGGTACGCACTGATTTTCAGAGGCCACTGGAAGCCTCCGTCCAGGTCCTCAGCAGCTGCCGTGTCAATAAGAACCGTTCCAAGAAGACACATTCCTGCTGGCAGGGCTTCGATGACTTCACCCGAAACTTTGCGAGCCCCGAAATAGGAGGAGGGCAAATGACCGGAGCTGCGCCGGTAATAATGGACTCGAGTTCAGCCTTGCTGAAACTAGTTTTCCAGTTTAGAAAGTGAATTGCTGGGCACGCCGTCTTTTTGAAATCAAAGTACACTCACTGTGCCTGTAAAAAAAAAATAGCCTTGACTTCATGAAAGAGCAGCATCTCGTTCCCAGCTCTTAAGTGCAAGGGATGCTGAGGGATTCAAAGAGGGAATTCAGGGAAGGAGTTAGAATCTCCTGAGGAACATGTTGAGTTGAAAGTGTAGGTTGCCAGGCACACTGGACTGAACACATTATTTTAAGCCGTATAAATAATACAGGGGGAAACCCACACGCCGCTTCTCCACCCACTTAGGTCTCAATATGCAGATGGTCCTGGGGTGCTGGCCTCTGGCTGATGGAATCCAAACATTGAGAGAAGAGGACTCGCGGGCTGTTCTTTGCGTTCACTAAGAGGCACACCGAAATCAAAAGCATTTTTGAAGTGTGCTTCAGATTCCGTGTGGAACTTATCTCCCCAGAGATAAGTATAGTCTTGACGTCTCACTCTTCTTCCTGCACTCAGCTTCCCTTATCTCCCGGCATTGTTCTTATCTCCTGCCAGTCTCGCTTAAAGACAATAGGTTATCTTTGTTTAGAGACGCTAATTGTTTTCAAAACCTTCTTAATAATTGCTTTGGAACAAGGTGTGCAAATGAGGCTTAAGATAATAACAGCTTCGTGTGTCTGTGAAGTTGGACGAAACATTCTCCACACTTAGGCCAAAGAGCAGAGAGGATGGTACTGAAATTGTAGGGCCAGTCTCATTCCCTGGGAGTACCAGGATTGCAACACACACACACACACACACACACACACACACACACACACACACACACACACACACACACACACACACACACACACCACCCCACGTCCACACCTCCTTATTTAATCTTCTTGGAGCCCATGCCACCCGGGCTTTGTGGCCAACGTCCCTCTCACCAGGCCAAGGATTATGTTACAAGTCGACTGCTATTGGAGCCGGACACAGTTTTATTTAATTTACACCCCATCCAGAACCTTTCCTAGCAGGTTTCCAATGCAGGTTTTGCAAGGAAAAGCTCCTAGGCGGGCCTGAGCAGCAGCAGAGATGGCCTTCAAAACTAGAAAGCCCCATAAGTGGGGGAAAGAGTCCTGAACCCTGCAGGTTTAAGTCCTGCAACAACGCAGCTACCAAGTCGCAAAGGAACCCCTCCAGCCTTAATCTGCTCAGCGGTTCTGTTCCACACTTCCTCGTGTTCTCCAATGGTGGCCTTTTAAGAATACAGAAAGCTTTCTCCAGTGACCCCGTGCCGCCTCCGTGGTGTGTGTGTGTGTGTGTGTGTGTGTGTGTGTGTGTGTGTGTGTGTGTGTGTGTGTGTGTGTGTGTGAGACGTTTGGGAGGCAAGAGGCTAGCTTTGACCCCTGGAGTTGGAAGTCACCGAGTCCATCCTGATCCAGAGAGAAGTCGCTTTTCTTCAGCGGCTGCAGCCCTGGGCCCTGGCCTGCTGTTGCATTATTTATCGTGCTCCATAAGCTATTCATCAATGCATTATTTATTCATTTCAACAATAAGGTAATTAAATATGAGCTCACCGGGAAAGGGCGAAGTCTGCAAGGGAGACTGGGGGGGGGGGAAGAAACGAGGGACAGGAGTGGCCCTAGGAGGACACGGGATTTGCGCGGGGCTGTGGCCTTAGCTAACACCGTGGGGTGAGGTGGAGGGGGGGACTGGGAAAAAGGGGGCGCTCCCCTTCTCTCCAGCCTCCTCCCACCTCTCTCCACCCCAACCTCCGCTCCGCTCCCCCAGCTTCTCCTCTTCCTCCTCCTCCTCCTCCTCCTCCTCCCATCCCTCCCGGTAGGTACCCAGGGCTGTGCGCAAAGCGTCCCCCTCCCCTCGCAGGCGGGTCCAGCGGCCTCCCGGGCTGGCCAGCCTCGGATAGGCGCCGCCGGTGTCCAATCAGCGCGCGGGGGGCTCTGCGCGCTTTAAGGCCGCCGCGGCGGGGAGAACAGAAACCAAGTTCCCCGGCAAGGCGCCGCATCCATCCACCCACCCACCCGGCGAGAGGCCGGAGCCTCGGAGGCCCGCCCGGCCCGGCGCGCCCCGCCGCGTCGTTCCCAACCGGTCGCCGCGCGCGCGCGCCCCAGCGGCTCGGCCTCCCCGGATCCCCGAGTCTCCGCAGCCTTCGGGGCGCCGCCGAGCCCGAGCAGGGGACCCGGCGCGGCCTTGCGCCCAGCTCTCCGGAGGCGGCCGCCGCCCCCGGCCCGCCCAGGGCCCCGCGCCCCGCGTGCGTCCGCGGCGTGCGCCCGGGCCGTGCGCCCCAGGCCGGCGGCCGGGCCCATCATGTCCATGCTGCCGTCGTTCGGCTTCACGCAGGAGCAGGTGGCGTGCGTGTGCGAGGTGCTGCAGCAGGGCGGCAACCTGGAGCGCCTGGGCCGCTTCCTCTGGTCGCTGCCCGCCTGCGACCACCTGCACAAGAACGAGAGCGTGCTCAAGGCCAAGGCGGTGGTGGCCTTCCACCGCGGCAACTTCCGCGAGCTCTACAAGATCCTGGAGAGCCACCAGTTCTCGGCGCACAACCACCCGAAGCTGCAGCAGCTGTGGCTCAAGGCGCACTACGTGGAGGCCGAGAAGCTGCGCGGCCGGCCGCTGGGCGCCGTGGGCAAGTACCGCGTGCGCCGCAAGTTCCCGCTGCCGCGCACCATCTGGGACGGCGAGGAGACCAGCTACTGCTTCAAGGAGAAGTCGCGGGGCGTGCTGCGCGAGTGGTACGCGCACAACCCCTACCCGTCGCCCCGCGAGAAGCGCGAGCTGGCCGAGGCCACCGGCCTCACCACCACGCAGGTCAGCAACTGGTTCAAGAACCGCCGCCAGCGCGACCGCGCCGCCGAGGCCAAGGAGAGGTACGCCCCGCACTCGGACCCCGGGCACCCTCTCCCGCGCGCGCCCCGCACTCGGACCCCGGGCACCGTCTCCCCTCTCCCCTCTCCTCCTCCTCCTCCTCCTCCTCCCGGGTCTTCCCGGATCCTGCGTCCTGCCCGCTTCTGCCGCGCCTCTCCGGGCAGGCACCCGAGGCCCGGCACCCCGACCCCCTCTCCATGCAGGTCCGGGCGCGACCTGGCGCGCGTTTGGAGCGGCCTCTCGCGGACGTCCCGGACTTTGGGGGGGTCTCTTGGGATGTACGCGTCGGGAAACGCGGGATCCATCCAGGCCACTTGCATGAAGTCGCTTTTTTGTTCTGCTTGGGGCTAGCAGGCGCTGAGAGGGATCTTTTTTCCTTAAGTAATGGGAAAGCACGGATTGGGTGTTTGGCTTTTTCTTTGGAGGCTTGAGTTTGAGGGGTCCGCGTACCCCTCTCCAGTGACCTTCCCGAGAGAGGGGTAACTGGCTCCTGGCTGCCCCTTTTCTGTTTCTGTGTTTTGGGGCGAAGAACTTATCGTCCGGTTTTCCTCCCCGGGAGCACAGAGCTTTGGAAACAAAAAAATCCCCCCCCCAAAGTGTTTTTGGAGAAGTGGGCGCTGGCTGCACTTACGCGATGCCCTGCTGCCCCGCGTCCCCGAAAAAATCGCTGCTTGCCTGCTCCCCTCGCCGGCTGCTACCCGGCTGTCGCACCCCTTCCCAGGATGGGACAAGCAGGGGGTCTCCTGTTTGCAGCCTTTGAACGCCTCGGAGCTGGGGGGTCCGTTTGGAGCCTGCGTTCCTTAACGCCTCCGACCCTAGCCCGCACCCCGAACACCCGGCCCGGCTCCATCCGTTCGCGCCCGAGTGTCCCTCTGAGATTGGACACAGCTTGGGGAGAGGTGATCGCGGCGTGTGGACGCCTCGGGAGGCCGAGCATTTTTGGGGGGGGGTGACACTGCGCTCCCCTGGCTTGCTGGCCTGCCTCTGAGCCTGGGACCTAAAGATTTGAGTTCTTTGCAAGCTGCTCTGAATGGAAAAGCCTGGCTCAAACTGAGTTAAAACGGGGTTCTCCGCAAGGCATGAGGGGCGGGGAGGGAAGGGGCGACAGGCTGGCGCTAGGGGTGGGTCCGGGCTGGCATTCTCCCCGCATCCGGGTGCGGGACTCTGGGAAGCGCGTGCAAGCTCCCCGGGCCACTCATTCTCTCTGCAGGGCCCTTCTGGGGCGCAAGGGGGTTGGATCCCCCGAAAAGGGACTCTGGGGGAGACTGAAGGGCTGAGCCATTAAGCACGGGGACCAGGACCGCTCGGGTCCAGCTAGGACTTGAGTTACAAAACCATCGTCCTGGGAGCTGGACCCAAGGGCCCCTCGCCCTGGTGAAACCCGAGAGACTGGCCGCTCTCCCTGTGTTTACTCAGGTCACTGGGCCGCTTCGGACACCACTTCCCATGACCTGTCCTGTCCCGGGTCCCCGAAACCACAATCCCCGGGCAGGGGAAAGGGAACTTGGACATTTAATTGTTTGCTCAGATGGGAAGGGGACAGTCGATTGGTCGATTGGATTCAGCCCCCCAAAAAACATCTGCACCGGCTGCTGTAGGTTCCCTCCTCATCTTCATCACCAGCTGCCATTTGTTTGGTCGATTTTCACACTTGGTCCAGTTCTGTGCTAGTTCCCAGGTGCTTAAAAAATAACTGCGGGGCGGGTGGGGTGGGGTGGCGCAGGGGAGAACTCCTTGAAACAGATTTGTTAAAATAACATTTGTGTTTTTCAAACCTATCCTGATGATCTAAAAGTCTGGGAGTGGAAGGAATGGCTCCTGGTGGAGGCTGCTCCGGAGTCTATTTCTTAAGCTACTCTGCTCTTCACTCCTCCTCAGAGTCCTTGGGGGGTGTGTGTGGGGTGGGGGGAGCGGCCTCCATTTGGGTGATGACTGATTCACCACCACTCCTTCCTCCTTCCAGCACCCCTGCCGCCATCTGACACTTTTTACCCTACTTTTTTTTTTTTTCTTCTCTTAACCATATGGTGTTGTCCTCTCTTTCTTAGGGAGAACACCGAAAACAATAACTCCTCCAACAAGCAGAATCAACTCTCTCCTCTGGAAGGGGGCAAGCCGCTCATGTCCAGCTCGGAAGAAGAATTCTCGCCTCCCCAAAGTCCAGACCAGAACTCCGTCCTCCTCCTGCAAGGCAATTTGGGCCACACCAGGAGCTCAAACTATTCTCTCCCGGGCTTAACAGCCTCCCAGCCCAACCACGGCCTGCAAGCCCACCAACATCAGCTCCAGGACTCCCTGCTTGGCCCCCTCACCTCCAGTTTGGTGGACTTGGGGTCTTAGAGGGGGAGGGACCGGTGCCTGGAAATGCCAACTAGGAAAACTTGTAAATAGGAATCAGGAACTTTTTTTTTTCAGCTTGTTTCCGGGGTTCTTTGCGCATAAAGGAATGGTTGGACTCTCACAGATATCTTTTCAAATTCAAAACCAACAGAGATCTGAAGCTTTAAGTCACTCCTCTCTCCAACTGTTCCCCCTTTTGAATTTTATCTTCCAGTACAGAGATCAGGGGGAAAACCCCAAATAAACTAAAAAACCATCCAGTCTCCCAGTCTTGATTCTGGGCAGCTCTTGTACGTGCTTTTGTACCTTACTGCCTTTTTATTTTCTCCTTTCCTCTTTTTTTGGTCTTCAGTGAATGAGGATTCTATAAGTCAACTGGATTTAAATTATTTTAAAAAAAATTGACTTGTGGGAAAATGCTTTAGAAGAACAGGAAATGAAAGAATTTGAGTGAGAAGTCAATAAGTAAAAAACAAGCTTCCATCTTGGGAGAAACTGGTTGCACATTCTTAGGGCGAAGAGGAAAAAATAAGATTTTTTTTTTGGATGGGTAAAATTAAGTTTACATTTTTCGTATTTAGTGTTAAACAATTTTGTGTAGGTTCAAGTGAAAGAACAGTATTAGGGGGAAAAACAAGTGCCTAAATGTCTTAACGCTCTCTGTGAGGCTGTTAGAATAGAAATGACCATTAGTAATACAACTATTTTTGTCCAGTTTAGTGAGGGTTTTTTTTTTTCCTTCTGGTGTTTTCTTTCCCCCTTTTTTTAAATGGCGATTTTTAAGCAAAATGTACCAATGTGAAAAGACAACTCCTGGATGTCCTCAAAGCTTTCAGATCTATTGTCTCTTCCTGTTCCACAAATTTCTTTTCTTTCTAGTTTCTAAAAATATGGGACAGATCTGGCAGCCTGGTCTTTGTTACTAAAACAGCATGTGTTTTCAGGTTTCTTTTCTATTGTACCTAAAGTCTAAATTAAAACTTAGTAGAATACCAGGAGTATGGTTCCGTTTCTGTAAGGTGAGTTGAGTTGTGTATTGCTGGCGTTGGGCCTTTTTATTTTTACTTTTTGCAAGTTCCTCATGTTCTTACTCTAAGGTGGGTATAAATTGCAGGGTACCTGAAAGCTCCCCCCCCCAACCACGGTGACTGGTTCAGTATGAGATAGAAAAGGAGTGATTTAGATTCATGTGGGGTTATTTATTTTTTTTATTTGGATATGCAGTTTTGTTTACCACTAACTCTTCTCCAAGGCATTCAGATGTAAAATCAACCTTTTTTTTGTATTAAGTTTGTGACCAGACTGTGAAAGTTAATTTATCTGCTTTAACCAAAAAGGGAACTAGAACAAGGATACCAACATTGTGGATTAATGCATACCCAAAGCAGACCAGCAGGATAGGAGCTTTCGGCAATTCTGCCAAATAGCGTCCAGAAAAATCTTCTAAGCAGTCGTGTAGGCTCCTTATTTTTTGGCAAAACGATGTATCTTCCTTTGTATTTAGTTCTAAAAATTAGTGAAACAAATGGCATTATTTATTAAAACGTGCTCAGGATAACAGGATTTGCTTTCTTGTGCTTTGTAAAAATACTGTTCCCCAGAGATGTTATTCATTTTTGGTCATGAGAGTTTCATAATCCTGATTTTTTTTCTTACCCGTGTCACCATTGACACTTATTTCTTACTTTTTTCGGTGTCTCCTGCCCTGATCTAGAATTCTGAGGTGTGTGTGTGTGTGTGTGTGCGTGTGTGTGCGCGTGCGTGCGGTGCTGTTGGTAGTTAAGGCCACGTATACGTATACATTTATATATATTGTATATACATTTATATATGTTATATAAATGTCAGCATTGACTGAGCTCATGGGAGAAAAGTTCACAGTACTTAATCCTCGTCACTTTTACTTATAAAGTCATTTTTGGGGCCAGTGATGGACAGATGCGCACACAGCTGTTAAAGAGACTGTCATTTGGATTGGGCGCTCAGGGTCCCATTCTCCCTTGTTAGTGTTTTGGATCATTAAGCCGGTGTTTATTTAAGTCAGTAAGGTGTTTATTCTCCACGTCTTGGGCCACGGAGAAATGCCACCCTCCACAGGAGGGGCTTTCTCAGGGGACCTCTGACATTCTTCACATTCACTCCCCAAAACAAACACCCTACACAAAGATAGCTTTCAATGACCCTGACAGGCTTCAAAGGGCACCGCGGAAATCTCCTTGGAAAATAAGGGCCAATTACTTTAATTTCTTACATGCCCTCTCTTCCCCCTTGATGACTGCCCCCCACCCTCCGGCTCTGCTCAGTATAATTTTAGACGCGTTGAAGTTCTGTCTCTGGGCGCCCCTGGCCCACTTCCTGCTCCCGCTCGCTCGGCGAATCTTGGAACCCAGTCTCGATGTGGGGAGGGGCAGAGCGGGTCGGTCCCGTAAAAGCCCCCGTGCTTACTGCTTGTAAACTCGTTAAAAGGACAATTTTCTGTCAGTCATAAGCTCTTTGGAAAACCCTGGCACTCCAACCGGAGGACGCATGTTCCAGATGTGTTTAATAAGGAATTGTACAAGCTGCCTCCCTCCGTCCGACATGCTCTGCTCAGCCTGGCTAAACCCAGGGACAAGGAGGCGGCGAGAAAGCTGGGTACTGCTTTTGAGTTTTCTTGGCACCCATCTTGGTGTGATCATTAGGAGGGAACTTAGAGCACGCGCGCACACACACACACACACACACACACACACACACACACACATCCCCCTTGCAGAAAATTTCGAGGACCAGCTGTTCAGGGACTTCTAACTTTTTCTCCACGGCTCGGTTTAACTGAATCAAAAGTCGCTCTCAAGTTTCTCTGCAGATTTCACAAGGATAGCCAAAAGCAACGGACAATTGCTTATAAATAATGTTTTTTTGGATGAAATCTTTGCGGCCTTTTGCCAAATACAATGAAAAAGAAGAAGAAACACAAGGGAAGGTTATTTGGGGGGTATGCTTTAAATCTTGAATACCACACTTTCTGTCCCCCACCGCTTGTGCTACTTGACCTACGTTTCCCAAAATTCTGCGAGTCAAGGGACTTGGCTTGGAGGTTCTTAAATTTAGGGACTCCAGGTTCCTGAAAGCAGCTCCCCAAAAATCCGGGCAAGGGAGGAAGGCGCAGCTGTGATTTGCTCTTGAACCTATTTTCCAGTTTGGTCTTCAGCCTGTGCCGAGAAGGACGCTGCCAGGAAGAGACACTTAGCATTTACGCTTCTGGGGGAAACCCTGAAATGGCCGAGCAGGGGCCTCTGGTCCCCGTAACCTGAGGACTAGCTGAGCGTCGGGCCCGAACCCTCCCGCACCAGGCGGTCGAATCCTCTGCACCGCCGCTCCAGCCAGACCTCTGCGTCCCGCCAGCCGCCTCCCCTGCGTGGAGGCCAAGCTTGCCTGCCGGCAGTGCCCCAGAGTTGGGACTCCAGAGGCTTCTGTTCTGCAAGTCCCGGCTGCAGGAAACTTGGGGAGCTCTTCTTGAGACTCACGGGCACCTCCCCAGACGAGGGAGTTTGGGTCGCTGGGTGACCCTCTCCAGGTGCGGAGGCCACAAGGAAGGACTAAGCCAAAAACGCCAGGAGGCCACCTTCTGGGGTCGGGCCACTGCAGTCCTTTGCTTTCGGGAGCTACCTAATAAGGCCTAATAAGCCTGGGGGTACGTTCTTCAGCAGACCTAAGGAGCTACGAGTTGGCAGTGGCAAGGCTGCGGGATTGGACTTGGATCCGCACGCGGGTGGCCGCGCTCCGTGGCGCACTGGGGCCGGTGCCTTCTGATCGGATTCAAGGCCACCATTCCTGGGGTTTCGGACCCTAGACCGAGTGGCCCTTTTGCAAAACCGCGATCATGGCCTTGCTTCTGGCTTGGCCACGCAGGCTGCAACCCTGCGCGCCTTTGGCCGGCTTCGCGGAGCCACCGGTGCCAGCCCAGGAGGATGGAGCTGAAAGTGGGCAACGAGCGGCCCAGGAGAGCGCCCCGGGGTGCCGCATTTGGGCTGGAGCTCCCCCAGTTCTGCTGCTGCTGCTGCTGCTTTGGCGAGGTCCTGTCGGGCTTTCCCCCTCCGTCGCGCATCCCGGAGACTTTTCTTCATCTCCAATCCGGGGCGCGCACGGCTGGAAGGCAGCGAGCGGCACCCCGGCTTCTGTTGCACTTGGGCGCTTGGGGTGGCGTTGATGGGAACCGGCGGGTCAGGATTAAGTTCAGGGGAGTCGCCAGTAGCCCACGAGCTCTCTAGGCTCTTGGCCACCCTCCCATCGCAGCCCTCCCCGTCAGTGGAGACACTTATCGGGATCCCCGATGCGCGCATCTCCGGTGGGAGCCCGCCTTGCACCCAAGAGGACGCTCAGACTTCGGGTACCCCGAGGACTTGGACCCTTAGACTGCAAGCGAGGAGTCTGCCGAGATGGGAGAGGATAGTGACTCCCCAAGAAGTCTGATCGGCCCTAACCCCACCACCTAGAAGATTGTAGCTGGCAACACAGTCCAAAGTCGCTTTGAGAATGGCAAGTTTATCTACCTGGGGGAGGGAAAAAACCCAGCTCAGCTCCGGAAAGGCTGAACTTTATAGTTTTTTTTAAAAACCGACTGAACACGCACAACTTTCAGCTGGTGAAATCGGAAACCTCTTCTTCCGCTGAAGGTGACAATCCGCGCGGCAGACGCCGCGGTCCTCACGGTCCTTTCGGGCTGCGAGGACCAACGAGGCAGTAGCATGGTAAAAACGAAGAGGAAGAGACGGCTGGAGGCGCGGGGACTCCTGTCTCTTCCCCCCATCCGAGTTTCGGCTACTCATCCTCCTTTTACAAACCTTGGGATTGGATGGGCAGCGGACACCCCAGTTTCTCAGAAGCAAGATCGTGTCTGATACTGGGTTGGATTTCTTCTACTACTAAATTCTTTGACCTCTTCATTCCTCCTTCTGGAAAAGCCTATAATTGCTTCCCTTTGCCGTCGCTAAAGAAAGGCCGCATTCTTTCCCCGCAAACAGGGAAATTCAAAGAAAGGACAACGAGGACGCCAAATCCACAAGCAGCATTCAAGCCACCTTCTTGAAAGAGCAAAAAATTAACTTCAGATATCAGGTGCCTTCAGGTGTTAGTCCCTGAAGAGCTTACCTCATTTGTGATGAATGTGCTTTTGGATGAAGCCGCCGCTTTCCCTTCTTCACTGCCTGGCGCAACATAAAAACATAGGCCTAGATCCTGGTCCTTTATTTACAGTAACAAGGAGACATTAAAATGTGCACCAGCTCATCCGCCACCTGGATCCTTCCTGTCCTCCCTTACGTGAAAGCTAAATCTTTCATGTCGCGGGCAAAGGCAGCTCTACCAAGAAATACTGATGGATTACAATGGACTTTTGTGTTATTTTAATTTGCGATAAAATGTCATTTGAGTTTGAAAAGTGATCCTGGCTTTGAAAATGCCATCTATTTATCATAAATTTATTTATACATGGTTTTTATGCTGGAGGTGCTGATGACTCAGGACCTGAGCTGACAGACATCAGGAACTTCCAAGGGGAAAACAGCCCTGATTATGTTTTTGCCTTTTTTTTTTTTTACCGGAGAAAAATCATTACATTGTTTCAAGATTTTTTCTGAAATAAAACAAAACAAAACATTGCAATGTTCTTTAACATCTCATAGAGCTGTTGAGTCAGCATGCCTGACAGAATCCATTAGTTCCCAACAGCAAGTCAATAAAAGTGACTTCCTAGGGTTTGTTTTTTAGAAACTTTATATTAAGTATTTTAATAAAGTCAACTACTCTTCCTCCAGCCCTTTTAAGTCACAGCTTTAGTTACTTTGCAACACTGCACTTCAGTTCTAATAAGAGCTGCCAGTTACCCAAATGATCTAAATATCAGGAAAAGGCAAGGGGGGGGGGGGCGACCAAGCCAAACCCACATAGCTGTGACATCTTAAATTGGCCCTCACTTATACATTATATTTAAACTAGGCATTTGTAACTTAGAGAGAGAGAGAGAGAGAGAGAGAGAGAGAGAGAGAGAATGTTTGATAGAGGGAATCAAAAATTTTAAATCTCAACAGCAAATGCACATTATGAGGGTGAAGTAGCATAATCTGCAATCCCTTGAAAAGAGATTTTACCTCTAAGTCAAGAAGGTAGTTTTAAGGAAAAAGCATTAGCTCTGTACTTACTTAAAAATTCCAGAAATATCAAAGTATAAAGTATAGGAAGGTTAGAAGCTTTTGAAAAACAAGGTAGGAGGCCAACTTAGACTATCTATGCAATGAAGAGAACATTTAACAATCGAAGCCTTGTCTGTCTTTAGATATGTGTGGTGAATATTTTCTATGCATTGCTGATGCTATGTAAACATAACATGCTTCCTCCTAAAGAGAAATTCTTGATTTTAATTGAAGAATAATATTGCTCAGGGCTCTACCTCTGAGTACAAATAGCTAATCTCAGAAAAATCAGTTCTGGGAATTTAGAACCAGTGACTGTTTTTAAAATAAGCAGATAGAATCTTCATAAAGAAGGTCAGGAGAATTATGTTTACACATATTCTATTTCTGTATTCTCACACAAATATTTTATGGAAAAACTAATAGGCAGAATGGAATGGCAATATAGCTCACTTTACCAGATTTGTTTTAAAAAAGAAGTCTGATTTTAGGCCCCCAAGATGTCCTGGTTAACTTTTCCAGTACTAGTGTATCTTAGAAGCAAATCTGCCTGTGTTTCTTTTTTTCCCCCCCTCTATTTAAAAAGTTATTTTCTGAGGAGGGGAAGACACAGAAGACAGAAACATAGGACAAAATAGAAAATACAGGTACAATGATATCTTGTATTATAATATTTAATAAGTGGCAGCTAGATATCCATACAAACAATATCCCAACCTTTCTGCTTTAGTTTGGCAAAGACAAGATATAATTAAAAAATTGCTTCTTAGGTTAGAACTAAGATGGGGAGGGGATTGCAATAGTTTGGATTTCTAATATAGAAGGTCATCATGAATGAGTAATATGTTTGACCCCAATTTCTGTAAAATTCCGTGGAAGATCATTTGAGAGTAGAGATTTTTTTAATATTAGTATCTAGCCCAAATGCATTCATACACAGCCAGAAAGATGCTGGAATTTATTTATGTAACCTCAGAGATTACATCCGGGGCACTTTTCTCCGTAGGCAACAGCTCCAGATGACACGAAGATGGGCAGTTTTCTTGCTGCCTCCTTTTCAAGTCCCACCAAAAATGGAAAGCCCTACCAACCCAAGAAGTCGCAAGCATTCTTTTCGGATGGGAAGGTGTCCGTCCCCTCTGCATTCTCCTCCAGCCACTTAGGGAGAATGGACCGGGCTTTTGGAACACGTACTTTGTCATGCCCCTGGGGGACAGGGAAGAGTTAATTTGTTGTGTGACAGGTTTCACACTGGACAGGTCCGCCTAGCAGGAGAGGAAACGGGAGAGCTGCCCTGTGATTAATTCTACCTGCTTTTCCCAGGAGCGATCACCTGCTCCGGGGTCAGGAAGAGCAGGTAGCTCTCTCTCCCTCGCCCTCTCCTCTCCTGGTCTCTGAGTGCTTCGTTTGTTCGGTGACAGCTGAGTGACACGGCCTGAAACCCGAGCCCCGTCGCCCGGCCTGATGGGGGGGATAAAACCCTGGATGTTCCCTCCAACGTTTCAGGAAATGAAAGTTGTAACGCGATCCCTCCTTCGCCCCGTCTCCCCCAGCAAACACAAAAGCTCAAAGGAACCTTCTGGGATTGAATTCGGCCTGGAGTTGATGGAGGGGAAGAAGGGAGCCCGCGGTGGGGGAGGCCAGGGCAGGTTTTCCGAGCCTGGGAAGGCTGGGCGAGGTGGGCGGCTTGGGCCTGGGCCCCCCAGAGGCCCGGCGACACCCCCTGGGACAGCCCCTCCGCATCCCCAAGCGCCCGGAGCGTCCCGATGGCATAGGCAGCTGCTGGCACCACGGGGCCAAGTGTCCCTTGGGTAGTCGGGTCGTGGGGAGAAGGTTCCGATCTCCCTGGAGGAGCCCCAGTAGTAAAGATCCAGGCCAGACTTTGCTCTGAGATTCCTACAGGAGGGGGGCGTCCACAGGCCGGGATCCCAGGGCTTCCCAGTCTGCAGCATCTCCAGCCTCAGGCCTCTTGGGCACAGAGGGCGAGCAGAGCGCCAGCCCTCGCTAGCTAGCTGGGGAGGTTCGGGGGAAGAGACTTAGAGACAGGGGAAAGCGCAGCTGAGAACTTGATGCTTCGAACCCCTCTCGGCCCAGCATCCTGGGCCTTCCTCTCCTCTCCTGTCAATCAAGAGCCCGGTGTCTGGCTGAGCAACCTGGGGGACTGGCAGGAGGAAGCTAACCCAAGACCCCTTGCTCCAGGCGAGGTTTTTTTTCTCCACCTACAGTCAGTCATTCAGCTGCCAAGGCTTTGTTCTTTTACAGACTCCCCCTAACTCCCTCCCCCACTTTTTCTTTTCTTTCTCCATTAGTTTAAAAATCTTTCCCAGACATCATTATCTGTCCTCATCTCTCCGGTAAAATGGAGAGAGATGACTGCCCCTCCCCACTTCAAAATGCAGAGACACTGCAGACAGGAAAGGACGCGTGTCACAGAGAGATCAGGACATGCACTTGCCAATGCGCTCAATGACTTTGAGTTAATAACTTCCGAGTCTCATTTGGAAACCAGAAGCCAACGATTTTACACCACTGGAATGCTAGCGAGACTTGAAGGAGCCCAAGTATTAAATATAAACTGCTCAGCAGGTAGATATTCAATGAATAGTAGCTATAATTAGAGCATGATCGAAACTTCAGTATAGACTTGCACAAGGCTGCCTGGGAAAATTCCCGTGATGCTCGAGTTTCCATCAAGGGCAGATAATGTTCTTTTTTGTCTGGGACTCTGGAAGAAGTGCAGATTGCTCTGTGGACTAAAGTCTGATTGTCAGCCTTGGAAGGCTGCTGGGTGTTTCTTTTATTTTGGTTGGTTTGGTTTGGATTTTTTTTTTATTTTTTATTTGGTTTTGGGGTCATACCCAACAACGCTCAGGGGTTACTCCTAGCTCTGCCTTCAGACATGGCTCCTGGCAGGCCTGGTGAACCATATGGGACACTGGGATTTGAATTACTATCTATCCTCGGTTGGCTGCGTGCAAGGCAAATGCCCTACCGCTGTGTTATCTCTCCAGCCCATGGTTTGGATTTTTTTTATTTTTTATTTTTATTTATTTATTTATTTATTTATTTATTTATTTATTTATTTATTTATTTATTTATTTATTTTGGTTTTTGGGCCACACCCGGCTGTGCTCAGGGGTTACTCCTGGCTATCTGCTCAGAAATAGCTCCTGGCAGGCACGGGGGACCGTATGGGACACTGGGATTCGAACCAACCACCTTGGGTCCTGGATCGGCTGCTTGCAAAGCAAACACTGCTGTGCTATCTCTCCAGGCCTGGATTTTTTTTTTTTTTTAATCACACCTGGAGGGGCTCAGGGATCACTCCTGGCTGTCTCAGGGACCAAATTGGATGCTGAATCTACTGATCAGCTGAATGTTTCTTGAAGCTCTGAATCTAAGATACGGAAACAAATAATAGGAACTCTGGTGCAAGTTTGAGCAATAGCCTAGCAGATAGACAAGCACATGACCTGGGTTCGACCCAGGGCATTCCATGCAAGAGCTCCACCAGGAATGATACCTGAGCACACAGCCAAGAGTTAAGCGTTAACCCTGAGCACTGCCCGGTATAGTAACCCCTACTAAATAAAGTACAGAAATTCAACTCCAGTAATTTAATTGAGGAGTGATATTTAAATCTATCATGATTGGGCTTTGTCAACTCTACTCTTTTTCATGATTTGAACATCTAAGCTGATGCCAAGCATGTAGGCTAGAAATCCATCGATGAAAAATAAAACTCACTTTAATGTGCCTGAAAATGAAAAATTACTTAGAAGGGAACTAAAGCATTAAGCCGAGTAGAGAATGTAAGGCCCCACCTAAATGTGTCAACAGAAATGTAGAATTAGAAACGACTTTGAAGATTTAAGGCCTTGCTGATGTGAATACAGTGCCTGGGATAACAGCACCTGATAAATATTTCCAGAGCAAATGCTCAGACTGCTGAAATGACAGCGTGTACTGAGATTGAGCACCATTTCCAGAGCTGGAATTTCGCAGCACCCTCCTGGGTCCATTTCTTCTCTTGTGGCACCCTAGTGATCGCCTTTGGTGACCAGCTCATTGGGACCTGTTGCCCGTCCTTTTCTTCTTTCAGGGACTTTCTTATTCACGTCTTATTGAAAGAAAAGTATAAACAATTTGCTTGGGAAAATACTGAATTTCTGGAATTATGTTTAGGATTTACAGGTAGGAAAAACAACAAAGGTACAATATATTTGTGAGTAAGTGGTGAGAAGTGTTGTTTTGTTTTGTTTTGTTTTTGTGGTTTTTGGGTCACACCTGGCAGTGCTCAGGGGTTATTCCTGGCTACAGGCTCAGAAATTGCTCCTGGCAGGCACAGGGGACCATATGGGATGCCAGGATTCGAACCGATGACCTCCTGCATGAAAGGCAAAGCCTTATCTCCATGCTATCTCTCTGACCCCATGAGAAGTGTTTTTTTTTTTGTTTTTTTTGTTTTTTTTTTTTTTGGTTTTTGGGCCACACCCGGCAGTGCTCCGGGGTTATTCCTGGCTGTCTGCTCAGAAATAGCTCCTGGCAGGCACGGGAGACCTATGGGACACCGGGATTCGAACCAACCACCTTTGGTCCTGGATTGGCTGCTTGCAAGGCAAACACCGCTGTGCTATTTCTCCGGGCCCGAGAAGTGTTTTTAATGATGGATCCTTATGCAATGGTTTCATTGCAATTACTGAAATAATCATTTTGTATTTAGGTTTTTTAAAAGATAAGATGTTTATTGACTTACTGTTGGTTTGTAATATTATGTAAATTTTGGTGGAATAACCCCACACTTCCATGTGTGTATACGCCATACCTAATCCTGCGGTGCTCAGGGATTACTCCTGGCTCTCTGCTCAAGGAACCCTCCTGGTGTGATTGGGGGCCTCTGTGAAGTTCTGGGGATTGAATCATAGTCACTTGGGTGCTAGTGTTCAAACTATGGTGGATCACACACAATCCAAGTGCCATATTTTCTTTCTACATGCTTTGTCTGGCTAGAGTTCCTCTGACTGAACAATATAGTCTTCTGAGGCGTTAGATTTTGGATTACTGAGAACAATATTCAAGGGTACTTCTGACTGCCTCGTGGTAAAGTCTGGGGTGCAGTGGTCCTCAAACTATGACCTGCGGGCCACATAATGTATTTGTATCTGTTTTGTCTCTTCATTGCAAAATAAGATCTATGCAGTGTGCATAAGGATTCGTTCCTAAGTTTTGTTTTGTTTTTACTATAGTCAGACCCTCCAATGGTCTGAGGGACAGTGAACTGGCCCCTGTTGAAAAAGTTTGAGGACCCCTGGATGGAGTGCAGTGCTAGAGATTGAATTGGGGTCATTTCATGTAAGGCAAGCATCTTAACCTCTGTTCTCTCTCCGGCCAGAATAGTGTGTTCTTTATGAATAATATAAAAAGGGCACTCCAAATCTTCAAAAATAATTGAATAATGTGTCACACTAACAACTTCCTTGAAGCAGAGGTAAAGGGGCAGATATGTTTCTAAACTTGTCTCAGGAAGGCTTGGCAGATGGCTCAATGGGCTGGAGCTTAGGCTTTGAGTGCAGGAACCCTGGCTTTGGGTTCGACCTTTGACACCAATGGAGAAAGCAGGCCAGGTGTGGTTCCCAGACAAAACAAGCAAGCAAGTAGAAATATTTTTTTTTTTTTGGTTTTTGGGCCACACCCTGTGACGCTCAGGGGTTACTCCTGACTATGCGCTCAGAAGTTGCTCCTGGCTTCTTGGGGGACCATATGGGACGCCGGGGGATTGAACCGAGGTCCGTCCTAGGCTAGCGCAGGCAAGGCAGGCACCTGCAAGTAGAAATATTCCTCATGGATGCTGCCACCAGAGATGTATTTGTTCACAGTGCTTATTTTTGGGATATGCATGTGCTAAGATTTCTTTTACTTATAAAATACATATTTGAATATAAGAAATATACAGAAATGGAAAGACATTGGAGCTCATGTCTATTACCTTTGTTTATTTAGAATTATTATTATTTTTGGTTTTGAGGTACACATGAGAGTGCTTATGTTGTACTTCTGGTTCAAGGTTCGGAATTAGGCTTGGCAGGCTCAGGGGACCATACGGTGCACTGGGGAATGAACCTGGGTCAGCCATGTGCAAGGCAAGTGCTCTATCCGCTGTACTATCTCCATGGGCCCCTGACTTATCACTCTTAATAATGTTTCCTATGATTGGACCCAGCCCAAGTCAATAAAAAGAGAATCAAGAGGCCCAAACTATAACAATCTAAACTTAAAATGAGAGTGAGTGTAGAATCAAATAATTTATAGTGTAACCGATACGGCGACTGCTTTGAATGCAGCTAACCCTGCACAAACCGTGGTTCGAGTCCCGACCTCCCACATGGTCCCCCGAACTTGACTTCTGGCTGAAGAACCAGGAAGAAGCCTGGGAAGTCGCCCAGTGTAACTCCTAAAACAAACAAACAAACAAACAAACTTAAAATGGACCTGTCACACTGGTAGGCCAAGGAGGTGTGGGTGAAAGTATAGGAGGCATGCTGGGAACTCTGGTGGAGGGAGGTCAACACTGGTGGTGGGAACGGCCCTAATTCATTGCCACTACGTGCCTGAAATCCAATTATGAAGGACTTGTCTCATTTTATTGAGACAATGGTCTCGGGCCCGGAGAGATAGCACAGCGGTGTTTGCCTTGCAAGCAGCCGATCCAGGACCAAAGGTGGTTGGTTCAAATCCCGGTGTCCCATAGGGTCCCCCGTGCCTGCCAGGAGCTATTTCTGAGCAGATAGCCAGGAGTAACCCCTGAGCATCGCCGGGTGTGGCCAAAAAAAAAAACAAACAAAAACAAAACAAAAAAAGAGACAATGGTCTCAATAAAAAAATAAATTCTTTAAAAAGAATGTGTCCTGAGGACCGGAGAGATAGCATGGAGGTAAGGCGATTGCCTTGCATGCAGAAGGACTGTGGTTCGAATCCCAGCATCTCATATGGTCCCTCCAGCCTGCCAGGAGTGATTTCTGAGCACAGAGCCAGGAGAACCCCTGAGCACTGCTGGGTGTGACCAACCCCCCCCAAAAAAAAGAATGTTTCCTATAATCAGAGAAGCATTTGGTAAGAACTACGCCGATATTGCTGCTAAGTCATTTGCATGTTGTGAAATGATTTGCATGGTGCCAGGGTCAGGGGTTTTGAGAATTATGCTTTCTGTTTCTAACATGATTGAAATAAAGAAATATGTGGTGTTTTTTCTTCCTAAATTGTTCCAATATCCACATGTGTAGAAATACAAAAGTATACCCATGTACTCACTCACAAAAAATAAGAGAAATAAGAAAGAGCATTTTATACCGAGGAATAAGTTAATTTAAATTAGATTAAACTTCGCAGAGGCTGCTCCGAGGAGGCTTGGATAAGTTCCAAACTTTAGCATATCATTCAAGAAATGAAAGGCCTCAGGGCATTCCAAAAGGCATGTCCGCTCTAAATCAGCTTTCGTTCATTGCAAATAAAAAATATATGACTGAACTTGAAGGCTGGATAAAGAGGAATATATGATTTCCACTCTGCAGATATATCATAGTGAAATAAAGTGTGGAAATCGGGCCTCTCGATGTTAGACTTTCTCTAAAGGATTTATAGGTAAGTGCTGAGGCCGTAGTTCCTGTTCAATCACTTAACCCCCATGAAACTGAAAGGCTTACTTGTCAATATTCTCAGACTGCCGTTCCTCTCCATTGGAAATTTGTTATAGCTCAAATGAATTAGCCCTAAGGAGTGTTTAGATGGTAACGGATTATGGTCCCCCGAGCACCACCAGGAGTGACCCCCTGAGCACAGAGCCAGAAGTAGCCCTTAAACGCTGCCAGGTGTGGCCACAAAATAAAATAAAATATATATAAAGAAAGAAAGAACATATCACATGCTTTTAGTCTATAATGATGCATGACATTTGACTATTTTAGTTTTAGGTCAAGCTCAGATAGCTGGATAACTGGTCCTTCCAATCTTCCTCTCTTAATTAAGGTAAATGACAATAGGAAAAATGTACATTTGCCTAATATTTGGGTCATGCTTGGCTGTACTCAGGGATCCCCCTGGCAGGGCTAGGATTGAACCCGTGAAAGGCAAACACCTATCAACTGTACTATTTCTCAGCTTCCTAAAAGTCGGTTTCTTACACACTTTAAAGATTTAAACACTTGGGGCCGGGAAGGTGGCGCTACAGGTTAGGTGTCTGCCTTGCAAGTGGATGGACCGCGGTTCGATCCCCCGGTGTCCCATATGGTCCCCCCAAGCCAGGGGTGATTTCTGAGCGCATAGCCAGGAGTAACCCCTGAGCTTCAAACGGGTGTGGCCCAAAAACCAAAAAAAAAAAAAAAAGATTTTAACACTTACTGAGATAAACAATGGGTAAAATAAGTATATGTCTATTTTTCAAAATGCACATTTTTAAGCACTGTATACTAGCAATTTCACTGAAAAAGGGGAACATGATCATTATTATACTTTACAACCTCATCTTAAAGTTTAAAATCCTCTCTGATCTCAGGATAATAAAAAAATTTCAATTAGAATAATCGCTTGAAATAGCTGGATAAAATGTAATAAAACAAAGCTACCAATTTTGTGAAAACATGAATGAAGTTTATAAACGAACCTCAAGAAGGATTCTAGTGTTCCATTATATTTTGCATGAGCAGCACACATGAGTAAGAAAAACCCATTTTCTTTACGGGTGCTTTCAACCATACTTCCTTTGAGAAGTGTACCAAAGGAAGGACGGCGATGGGGATTAGGGGAATCAAATACCACCCGCCGGTGGTTGCGCTGTGGATTGTGTTACCTGCAGGAGTGGAGTGAAACACCCATAAAATAGCCCTTCAGATTCAGCGTGTCTCATGTTACATTGTGAAATTCAGTGGTTTGGTACAGCTGCATGCTCATTGGCTCTCAAAAATTAAGAAGAATTGGGTGGGACAACCTTTGTCCAGAAGGACATGCAGGTGGCACCAGAGGTGTGGGGTTTGTGGTTTCCTGGGGGAAATTCTTTCAGTGGTTGCAGGGGTGAGGATGGGTAAGAGACGCAGGTCCAGAGCCTGAGGTCTTTCTGGGCATATAGATCTGTCTCTATTAGGAAGATTAATTTAATGCAAGCTATTTTTTTTTTATAATTCCAGCATTGGTTCTCTTTGTCAGCACACCAGCTGGCTAAAAGCTGAATTTATCTATTTAGGGAAGAAAGTTCTAATACATCGTATATACATATATTTGGGGGTCCACTTCTAATGGTACACAGGGCTTAATCCTCATACTGTGCTCTGATGGACTAAAGAGACTATAGGGGATTCCAGAGATCAACTCCTACCCACTGTATTATTGCTTTGGTGCCATAGACATGTTTGCTGCTGTTGTTTGTTTTTTGGACTATACCCAGCAGGGCTCAAGGGTTATTCCTGGCTCTGTACTCAGGAATCACTCCTGGAAGGCTTGGGAATCCATATGGGATATCCAGGATTGAACTTGAGTAAGCTACAGGCAAGGCAAGCTCTCCACCCGCTGTGCTTGCTATTGCTCTGGCTCCATCATGCTATAGATATTTGGTTTTTGGGTCACACCCGGCAGTGCTCAGGGGTTCCTCCTGGCTCTCCACTCAGAAATATCTCCTGGCAGGTTCGGGGGACCAAATGGGATGCTGGGATTTGAACCACCGTCCTTCTGCATGCAAGGCAAATTCCTTACATCCATGCTATCTCTTCAGACCCCAAGGTTACATTTATTTTTAAAGATCTGGCCAGTTAAATATAAAGAAAGTTCTCCTTCCTAACAATAAGTTGGAGAACTATGGTTAAACATACAATTTATGACCAATTTGCAAAAATGGTTCTTGGGTCAAATGTTGCATTAACAGTGGGTATTGGGCTATGGACTCGAGATGCTAGCATATTTGGGAGAACCTTATCTCCCTGTGTGATCTCTCCTGACAAAATTGTGTTGTCGGAAACGGAAAACTGTTCAGGTAGCTGTAGCTGAATTTCTGTTCTCAAGACAGATTGTCCTGGGAAATGGGAGGCGAATCACACAGAAAGGCATCATGGTAGAGGCCTATGTTTCGTAGCCAAAAGGCAGCTTGGTTTCCTTGACTTGCGTGCAATATATATTATCGCTCATGTTCTGGAGTTAAGTGTTTTCGTTGTAAGGATCTTTTAAAGAGGATCTTTGTCTTTATATTGTGACTCCAGGCCTTTGAGGCATGGTTTTCATTTAAAAGAAAACCAAAATAAAAATGCTGCCAAACAAAAATGTGTGAGAGCTTGCCAGAACCCCACAGGAAGGTGTTAACCGTAGTAAATATTTATAAGGGAATAGGAGAAAGAGTTTTATCGAACTGTATCTGGTGACTTTATTGGTGTTTCATTAGATAATAAACCAGGAAAAGCAAATCTAACATAAATAGGGATATCTTCCTGGAACAATTGTAGTTGTCTTGGTGAACAGATCTAGTTATGTGCAGGAACAATGGTTAGACTTTTTCTATTTTCGGTGTTCGCTATCAAACCCAGAGCCTTGGACACATGAAGCAAGTGTTTTGCTACTAACCACATAATGATCTCCCCCATCCCATCCCCAACAACTTTAATTTGTGGTTTGTTTGTTTGCTTGTTTTGGGGTCACACCCGACGGTGCTCAGGGGTTACTCCTAACTCTGCACTCAGAAATCACGCCTGGCAGGCTTATGGGACCATATGGGATGCCGGGACTCGAACCCCTGTCAGTTTTGGATTGGCTGCGTGCAAGGCAAATGCACTTCCTCTATGCTATCTCTCCAGCCCCTTACACTTTTTTTTATTATCTTTTTTTTTTTTTTTTTTTTTTGGTTTTTGGGCCACACCCGGCGGTGCTCAGGGGTTACTCCTGGCTGTCTGCTCAGAAATAGCTCCTGGCAGGCACGGGGGATCCTATGGGACACCGAGATTCGAACCAACCACCTTTGGTCCTGGATCGGCTGCTTGCAAGGCAAACGCCGCTGTGCTATCTCTCCGGGCCCTTTTTTTATTATCTAAAAAAGCCAAATTATAACTTATTTACTTACATATTTTAATATATATAAAACCAAAATACCAATCTTATACTGAAGTATCAGTTTGTATTTTAGAGTTAGAAATGAATCATTAAAATGGTTAATATTGGGCCCGGAGAGATAGCACAGCGGTGTTTGCCTTGCAAGCAGCCGATCCAGGACCAAAGGTGGTTGGTTCGAATCCCGGTGTCCCATAGGGTCCCCTGTGCCTGCCAGGAGCTATTTCTGAGCAGATAGCCAGGAGGAACCCCTGAGCACCGCCGGGTGTGGCCCAAAAACCAAAGGAAAAAAAGTTGATATTTTCTCTTGAATCATAAATAAATGTTCGAATATCAATGAGATCAACCTAACAGTATGAAACTATGGGCTATTATAATCATACGGGGCTTTTTGAGATCAGAGTACAATTCACCGAAGGAATCATTTTTCAGTTTTATTCTTAAAAGTAAAAAGAAAAAATTAAAATTAAAAAGGGAAATTTACTTAATATATATAATCAATATGTAATTGTTTCTCCTTTTTTTTTCATTTAAGACAGTAAAGTATTGTAAATAAATGGTTAAAAATCCTGAATTATTATACTCCAAAACTCATGATTATAAGGATTCAGGATTTTTTTTATATTAAAAAAAACCTGTTCACCAGTGCAACATTCCCATCACCAATGTCCCAAGTGTCCCTCTTCCCCACCCCACCCCGGCCTGTGCTCTAGACAGGCTTTCTACTTCCCTCACATTCACATTTTGTTATGATGGTTCTCGGTGTAATTATTTCTCTAACTGCACTCATCACTCTTTGTGGTGAGCCCCTCACACTTTAATTTTAACTTAATTTTTGTTTCGGAGACAACCCTGGCAGTGCTCTGGAGTTCTTGTGGCTCTGCACCCAGGAATCACGGCAGCCAGGATCTGGGACCATCTGGGATGCCTGGGATGGAACCTACTTGCAAGGTAAGTGCCTTACCTGCTGTACTATTGCTCTGGCTCCTGTTTATTGTTGTTGTTGTTTGTTTCTTTTTGGGGTCACACTCAGCAGTACTCAGGGGTTATGCCTGGCACTGCACTCAGAAATTGCCCCTGGTAGGCTCAAAGGACCATATGGGACGCTGGAATTTGAACCACCATCTGTTTTGAATCACCTGCGTGCAAGGCAAACACTCTACCACTGTGTTATCTCTCTGGCCCTCAGACTCCGTTTTTAAAAAGATATTTTATAATAATCTATGAACTTTTTATTGACTTGCTCTGCAAAGGGTGCCCCACTTCTACCTGATGTTACAGAACTGTCGAGTCATGGGCCTTTGGCACTACTTTGCCTCTGTGTGGAGATCTTCCTTACTCCTGGCAGTGCTCGAGGGACCATGAGAAATGCTGGGGATAGAACCGGGGTCTGTACGGTGAGATAGAGCTCTGACCCCGTCCTCATGGGTCTTCGGAGCCAGCGCCTCACACTGTGAGCGGAAGCCTCCCTAGGTCTTGCTAAATTTCTGGGACTTGGGTGGTTCTACCTCCTGGTCAATCCAGAGTCAGTCGACGATGGAAGCCCCTTTACTTCCTTTATCGAGGTTCTGGTATGTGAAGCATGGCTCCTCTTTGAGGAATTGCTGACTCTCGGACTCTAACTCCAGCAGGATTTGGGACTATCAGTGACCTTGCAGAGCTCAAATAAGTCGTTTTCTCCAGACTGGTCTCTGCCCAGCTTGTCTCATACTTGACTCTGAAGTAAAACCCCAGCAGCAAGACAAGCAAGCACTTTTACCCCAGTTTTATCTTTTCAGCCCCCAAATGGCACTTTTTTTAAGTGGATAAAGAATGATGATTGGGGCTATTGAGAGAAAGCACAGCGGTAAGGCGTTTGCCATGCACGTGGCCAACACAGGGCAGACCCTGGTTCGAATCCTGGCATCCCATATGGTCCCCCCAAGCCTGTCAGAAGCAACTTTTGAGTGCAGAGCCAGGAGTAACCCCTGAGCACTGCCTGGTGTGACACCCCCTCCCCCCAGGAAAAAACCCAAACAAACAGAAAAAAAAAGATGGGGGTCAGAGAGATAGCACAGCAGTAGGATGTTTACCTTGCAAGCGGCTTACCCAGGACCAAAGGTGGTTTGAATCCCTGCATCCCATACTGTCCCCTGTGTCTGCCAGGGACGATTTCTGAGCACAGAGCCAAGAGTAATCCCTGAGCACCGCCGGATGTGGCCCCAAAACCAAAACAAACAAAAAAGAACAATGATTTGAGTTACAGGAACATTTCTTCTTTGAGTTTGGTGCAAGAGGGACCAGTAGAGGACACAGAGAGATGGAAAAAAAAAAAAAAAAGGACCATATGACTTTAAGGAGTTTGGGACTTCAGGACTTGGCTGAGGGGAAGCTAAGCAAGCCCGAGGAGAGGATTTAAAGAACAGGAAGAGTTATTTTTGGAAAGTCTCCTTAGCCACCGAGCAAAGGTCTTCAACAACTGTCATTCTCTTGGGAACAAATGTGGAACCAAATGTGGTTCGCAGACCATCCCGCCCAGCCCCCAACCACTGAGAGACTTCCTGATGTCGAAGCACCTGGCTGTCCCACAAGGTACAGTGTGAGGAGAGAATGCTTCGAGTTAATATTCCTGTACATAAACCAGACAATCCTCATCTCTCTCTTGAATTCTGCTGTAGCCCTGGGACCTCCCAATTCTATGTCTTTTCCTGACTATATTCTCCATGGAGCAATAGTCAGTGAACTTGGTATTATGTCACTTCTGTTTTCAGTATTTCAGTGACTTCCCTTCAATTTCTCTTAGAAAGAAGTCTAAACTCCTCATTGTGAATCATCTTTTTGTTGTTGTTGTTGTTGTTGTTGTTGTTTTTCCTTTGGCCACACCTGGTGACACTCAGGGGTTACTCCTGGCTCTGCACTCAGAAATTGCTCCTGGGGGCCGGAAACATAGCATAGAAGTAAGGCGTTTGCGTTGCATGCAGAAGGACGGTGGTTCGAATCCCTGCATCCCACATGGTCCCTGGAGCCTGCCAGGAGCGATTTCTGAGCGTACAGCCAGGAGAAACCCCTGAGTGTTGCTAGGTGGGACCCAAAAACCAAAAAGAAAATAAAAAAATCACTACTGGCTTGGGGAACTATATGGGACGCCAGGGGATCAAACTGTGGTTTGTCCTAGGTTAGCACATGCAAAGCAAATGCCCTACTGCTTGCGCCACCGCTCCAGCCCTGCTTTGTTGTTTTTGTTGTTGTTGTTGTTATTGTTATTATTATTATTTTGGTTTTTGGGTCACACCCGGCAGTGCTCAGGGGTTCCTCCTGGCTCCATGCTCAGAAATCGCTGCTGGCAGGCTCGGGGATCCTATGGGATGCCAGGATTCGAACCACCGTTCTTCTGCACGAAAGGCAAATGCCTTACCTCCATGCTATCTCTTCCGCCCCGCTTTATTATTTCTCAATTAAAAAGAATGTGTGCAGGGGCCCGAGAGATAGCATAGAGGTAGAAAGTGTTTGCCTTTCATGCAGAAGGTCATTGGTTCAAATCCTGGCATCCTATAGGATCCCCGAGCCTATTCTGAGCGATTTCTGAGTGTGGAGCCAGAAGTAACACCTGAGCACTGCCGGGTGAGACCCCAAAACAAAGCAAAACAAAACAAAACAAAAGAATGTGTGCAGGGCCGTAGTGATAGCACAGCGGTAGGGTGTTTGCCTTGCAACCTGCAAACCCGGTTTGATCCCTGGCATCCCATATGGTCCTGGAGCCTGCCAGGAGTGATTTCTGAGCACAGAGCCACGAGGAAGCCCTGAGCGCCTCTGGGTATGTCCTTCCCAAAAGAATGTGTGAAATCTACAGACCCTTTTCATAGTAAACTTTATTATTTCTTAATTTAAAAGAATATATGTGTGTGTTTGGGTCATATCTAGTAGAACTTGGGGCTACTTTAAGCGTGGTGCTAGGAAGTGCGCACTGTCTGCTTATTGCATGAATGCGCATAAGCATTTATTCTGGCACATCTCAGAATAAGTTTTTAAATGTGAACCATTGGGCCCGGAGAGATAGCACAGCGGCGCTTGCCTTGCAAGCAGCCGATCCAGGATCAAAGGTGGTTGGTTCGAATCCCGGTGTCCCATAGGGTCCCCCGCGCCTGCCAGGAGCTATTTCTGAGCAGACAGCCAGGAGTGACCCCTGAGCACTGCCGGGAGTGCCCCCCCCCAAAAAAAAATGTGAACCATTAAAATGAACTATAACAAACCATGTTTATAAAATTATCACATTTGTGATACAATAATATATTTTTACTAGATGTATACTTTTGTTTATATATAATTACTATCAGCAATAATACTAAATTGAATAAAAACTGATGTCATTATTCATGTAAACAATATTTTGGTGGTGATAGGCTCAGAGCTTACTCCTGGAAATAAGTGTTCAGGCGACCCTGTGGGATATTGAGGTTCAAACTCAAATTGATTCCACGATGGGGGCCGGAGAGATAGCATGGAGGTAGGGCATTTGCTTTGCATGCAGAAGGACGGTGGTTTGAGTCCCGGCATCCCATATGGTCCCCTGAGCCTGCCAGGAGCAATTTCTGAGCATAGAGCCAGAAGTACTCCTGAGCGCTGCTGGGTGTGACCCCCCAAGAAAACAAACAAAAAAATTAAAAAAAAATTGAATCCACTATATGATATCTCCAGTCCTTAGCATAATTTTAAATTAGTAGGGCCAGAGAAATTTAAAAAAGTAACAACTAGTATAAATAACATTTTGAAATATCTGTAACAACTGTAATGTGACTTGAAAATACAGATTTTACTGATGATAATGACACAAGCACCATGTAGAGTACCTGGTTTATTGCCTTATAGTGAATCAAAAGAAGTTTTGTTTTTGTTTTTGTTTTTTTTGGTTTTGGAGCCACACCCGGAGGTGCTCAGGGGTTCCTCCTGGCTGTCTGCTCAGAAATAGCTCCTGGCAGGCACGGGGGACCCTATGGGACAACGGGATTCGAACCAGCCACCTTGGGTCCTGGATCGGCTGCTTGCGAGGCAAATGCCGCTGTGGTATCTCGCCTGGCCCCAAAAGAAGTTTTGAGTTTTATTTAGAGGCTAATCAAAATATAGGTGTTCTTTTTCTCCTTATCTAGTGCATAAACACCCTGAACTTAATCCTAGATAAAAATGTTTGGCCTAGATACCTTACTTGAAAATTAAATGATATGCTCTATTTATTTATGTGTTTGTGGTACTGGGAGTAAGACCCTGTCCCTTACACTGGCAAGGCTTTGTTGAAGAGACTGTCTTCATTCCATTTCAAATTCTTGGCTCCTTTGTCAAAGATGAACCGACCTTATCGTTGAGGGTTTGTCACTGGGTGTTCTATGCTGACCCATGGTCTGAAAGTCTGTCTTTGTTCCAGGACCATGCTTGGTACTATCACTAAGGCTTGGTAGGAGAACTTCAAATTAGGTAACGAGATGCCTCCTACTTTCTTGTTTTCCAATACTGATTTGGCTATCCTACTAGATCTTTTATGTTTCCACACCAACTTTATAGTTGATTGTTCTAAGTCCTTGAAGAATGTTGTCTGGACTTGAATGGGGATTGCATTGAATCTATATAGTAGTTTTGGGAAAGTGGTCATTGATGATATTGATTCTTCCAATTCATGAGATGGAATACTTTTCCATTTTCTTAGGTCTTCATCAATTTCTTTCTTAAGTGTTTTGAAATGTTCATATTATAGGTCTCTCAGCTCTTTTGTTATATAGAATCCTAGGTACTTGATAATTTTTTGAACACTATTTTAAATGGGTGGACTCTTTGATCTTTCTCCTCTGAGTCATTCTTTTAATAAAGGAATACAACAGTCCTTTGTGTTGACTTCCAGCCAGTCACTTTGCTGTATTGATTGGTTTATTGTTTCTTTATTTTTTTTGGGGGGGGGAGTCACACTTGGCAGCACTCAGGGGTTACTCCTGACTCTGCGCTCAAAAATCACTCCTGGGGGGCCTGGAGTGATAGCACAGTGGTGTTTGCCTTGCAAGCAGCCGATCCAGGACCAAAGGTGGTTGGTTCGAATCCCGGTGTCCCGTATGGTCCCCTGTGCCTGCCAAGAGCTATTTCTGAGCAGACAGCCAGGAGTAACCCCTGAGGACCGCCGGGTGTGGCCCCAAAACAAACAAACAAACAAAAAAAAACCAAAAAAAAAATCACTCCTGGCAGGCTCGGAGGACCGTATGAGATTCTGGGGTTGAACCAGGGTCCATACTAGATCAGCTGCATGCAAGGCAAACACCCCACCGCTGTGTGATGACTCCAGCTCCTGTGTTATTGTTTCTAAGAGCTCTGTGGACTCTTTAGGGTCTTCGATGTATATCATCATGCCATCTGCAAATAGAGATCGTTAGTCTGACTTCCTCTTTTCCGATTTGGATTCCTTTGATTTCCTTCTCTTGCCTGATGCGAGGACTTCTAATACTAGGTTGAACAAGAGTGGAGGCAATGGCACCCTGAGTGAGGTGTCTGACTTTAGCGGGAATGCTTTAAGGTTTTGGCTAGTAATGCTACCGATGGGGCAAATTACAAAGAATAAAGATCCACGTGTTGGGTGAGTCCTCCCTCCCCCAGCTAGGTATTTCCAATGCCTCAGGCAGCTGAGTCTGATGAAGTAGGGCAGTAGCAGCAGAGAAACAATTCACAAGCAATCAGTTAAAGTCTCCTAGGACTCGGCTTGCTTTTATCCCATGGCCTCTCTCTGCCATAGGCTTTTCCTCACATGTGTGTCTCTGCTAAGCTTTCTGCTGTCCCTCTCTGCTTTTCTTGCCTCCCCCAGCCAGACTCTTTTATTTTTATTTAAAACAGCCAGCCCCGTCCCAGGTGTGGGTGGGGCTGATCATCGAGGTGGGATTGACATCTCCAAAGAAGAGGTCAGGGAAACAGGAAGGTGGGGAGAGGACTCACTTACAATTACGGCTTGTTCTACTGCAAATGAGGGGTGCCATGAAGGTCCTTTTCATATTAGACTGCCTCTACTCTAGTCGCAGCCTACACTCTTTATGGCAAGCTGTCTACTATGGAATGGTCCTCCTGATTTTCATCGGTGCGAAGGTTCTTAACTATTCTTTTAATTTCCTCACTTGCATTGGCCTGTTTAGGTTTTCTACTTCCTTCTCGTTCTGATTTTAAAAGATTATATTTTTTCAGAAATCTGTTTCTTCCAGATTCTCCAGCTTAACAGAGTACAGTTGTTCATAATAAGCTCTCCTGATATCTTGGATTTCTGGAGGTTCTGTAATAATTTCCCCTCTTCCATTTCTGATCCGATTTATGTGAGCATTTTCTCTTCTTTATTCTTGTGATTCTTGCCAATGGTTTGCCTATCTTGTTTATTCTTTTAAAAACCAAGCTCCTGGTTTCATGAATTCTTTGTATTGTTTTCTTCGTTTCTATATCGTTGATTTCTGCTCTGGTTTTTATTATAACTTTTTTTCTGCTTGTGTTTGGGTTCCTTTGTTTGGGGTTTCCAGTTAAGTAGTGCAAACAACATCAATTATTATGTTTTGTTTTTTAAGGTGTGCCTTTAGGCTGTTGATTTTGTCTTTTTTTTTTTTTCTTTCCTCATGTAGGCTGTATCTCTATGAGTTTCCCCTTAATTATTGCTTTTGCTGTGTCCCATAGATTTTTGAGTACCTGTGTTTTGAAGTCATAGATGTGACTTCAAGTTTTGTCCCTCTATCATGTCTGCCTGTGTGACTCAGCAAGTAGCTTAACCTCAATAATAATAATAATAATAATAATAATAATAATAATACAATATTAAAAACTACAACTAATAGAAATTAGCAACGGCCCTGTAGTACTTTGGAGTCACCAGAGCCTTACCCATCATGTAGATGCAGGAACGATGCAATGTAGGCATCATTTGCATATGCTGGGCATCTACTATACCACCTGAATTCCCTATCATGGGCTTTTAAAAAAGCTCCTATGTGGATACTAATCCCATTTCAAGTATTACCAAGTCTAGAAGGGCAGCATAAATATCTTTTTTTTTTTTTTTTTTTGGTTTTTGGGCCACACCCGGTGACGCTCCTGGCTTGGGGGACCATATGGGACGCCGGGGGATCGAACCGCGGTCCGTCCTAGGCTAGCGCAGGCAAGGCAGGCACCTTACCTCCAGCGCCACTGCCCGGCCCCTCAGCATAAATATCTTAAGTCAACACTCAGGGACTGGAGAGATAGTAAGCAGGTAAGGTGCTTATCTTACACACAGCCAACCTGGGTTCCATCTCTGGCATCCTATGAGGCCACTAGGATTGATTCCTGAGTAGGAAGTCAGGAGCATCACTGGTATGGTCACAAAACAAAAAAATTTGAAAAAAAAAACTACTGCCCACTGTCTTAGGGTTGCTGAAACAAATAGTTAAGTAGCGTCAACAACGTCAAATATTATTTATAGTTCTGGAAGCTGGAAGTCTAAGGTCATGGTGGAGTTCCTGACGATGCCGTCTTCCCAGTTTACAGAGGCCTGTCTCTCTTTTTGTAAATAAATATAATAATAAATATACATATGTATTTTGGCTTTTAAGGCCAGACCAGTAGTGATCAGGGATCACTCCTGCTCATGTCAGGAGACCATTTGTGGTTCTGAGGATCAAATCCCTGTTGGTTGTATGCAAGGCAAGCACCTTACAGCCGAACATGTTTCCTGGTCTTTAGGGGTCTGTTTTTTGCTCTATTCTCCCATGACAGAAAGAGCAGAGACCTAGCTTGTTGATTTCTTCTTCTAGGAGCACTAATTTCATTATTAGCTCCACTCTCATGGCCTAATTACCTTCCAAAGTTTCCATAATCAAATAACCATCACACTGGGGATTCGATTTCAACAGATGGATTTTGGCGGGACATAAACATTTAATCCATAACATTCACAACTTTGTATTTTTTGATTTGGAATTTTTCCATTCTGGGATTACTTATTTTAAAGAATAACCCTTAAAGTAACTGGCTGGGTATATTCTATTCTATGTTAAAACCTCGTCTAAGAAGAGTGGAGGACTGCAACTCACCATCTTTCAGCGAGAAGGCATCTATTATTTTTTTAAATGAATATCTTTATTTAAACACCTTGATTAAACACATGATTGTGGTTGGGTTTCAGTCATGTAGAGAATACCCCCCTTCTGAGTTGCGCTGGTCTAATGTTTTGGATGAACAGGAAAAGTTGGCCACAGCCTTGGACGTGAGTGCCACCTGCTGGATACTGGGCACAAAAGCTTTCCGGTACCTCAAGGCAAGGTTGATGTCTCATTTGCATACCATAAAGAGGAACTGACCAATTAGCATCCCTTTGATTTATTATTATTATTATTATTATTATTATTATTATTGGTTTTTGGGTCACACCCGGCAGCACTGAGGAGTTCCTCCTGATTCTACGCTCAGAAGTCGCTCCTGGCAGGCTCAGGGGATTCGAACCACCATCCTTCTACATGCAAGGCAAACTCTTTACCTCCATGCTATTTCTCCAGCCCCTGCATCATTTTTTTTTTTAGGGAAGTCTACACCCATCCACGTTCAGGGACTACTCTTGGTTGGTTGAGTGGTTTTGGCATTGCTCAGGAGATCCTGAGGGCCAAGGGGAGAGAAACCAGGCTCCAGCATGCAAAGCCTGTATGCACTTTTCTATTTTTCTTGTTGGGATTACTCCTATGGTGCTCAGAGGATCATGTGCAGTGCTAGGGATGAATCAGGACTGTATCCCGCAAGGCTGCATGCAAGGCATATGTCTTACCTCCTGTATTTATCTCTTTGCCTCCTCACACCCATCCTTGCATCACTTCAGTGAACTCTGTGGCAATAACGTCACCTGTGAGTTATGGGGTAATTAAACAGACAGGGACACACAGTAACATTGGGACAGCTTGAAATCTCCGTTGATGGGAGTCGCATAAAAATGACTTTTCAGGGCAACGTGTTCTTTTATTAAACACTTTATAGATTTTTTTGGTAGATCAGACTTTGGGAAGAACATGGAAATTCCGTAGTACTGTTATATGCTAACTGCTTAGGAGAGGTGGAGGGAAAGAGGCCCCAAAACGAACAATTCTTCAGGGGGAAGGGTACATACTCCAGTAGAACTGAAGGGCTCTTTCTGCTCTATGTTCAAAAATGACCCCTGGTGATGACCAAGGGACAATATCTGGTGCTGGAAATTCAAACCAGCCCCATAGAAAGTTTTTTTTTTTTTTAGCATTTTCCTTCTACAGCCATTTCTACTTCACTTCTGCAAAAAATTGAATTTTCAAGAGTAGAGTCATAGGTTATCACGGATCCAAGAATTGTCTTATAGTTTCTTGACATAAAACCAGTTTTTTCTGATTTTAAGATTCTATAGAAGCTGGTGAGGTATATATTTCTTCCGCCTTGGTTTATTTTTCCTGTCATTGAAAAACATCATGCATAATTCAAAAAAAGACTGTTAGACTCAAAGAAAGATTCTCTCCCTTTGTTCCAAAGTTGGTTAATGGGTTTCTGTGGTTAGATTTCTAATCCTACAAAATAGGATTCAGATTTGGAAGGAACTCAAGGCAAATAGATATTTCTCTTCATATTTCTGGTTGTGTCCCGTTCCAGACCCTGACAAAACAAGGGCGTTAAAATTCAGCATTTTATGGGAAGTAGTAGTAAGTGCTCACTCAAATTTTTCTTAGTTTTCTAGTTGATAAGATTCTATATTGTAGGAGAATGCATGCCACTGGATGTTCTTGTCTTTACTGTTAATAAATTGTTAACTTTAGTGCCAAATTAGAAAATACAATGGTGTGCTGTTTCTTCCACCTACCATGTTCGCAACAGTTTATGATATTTAGATGCTCTGACTTTCCTAATGTCGTATGTTCAGATTTTTCAGATTTTGGCACTTTCTATATCTACTCCTTTTTGTTTGTTTGTTTGTTTGTTTTTGGGTCACATCCGGTGACGCTCAGGGGTTACTCCTGGCTATGCGCTCAGTTTTCATTCCTGTCTTGGGGGACCATATGGGACGCTGAGGGATCGAACCTTGACCGTCCTAGGCTAGCGCGGGCAGGGCAGATGCCTTACCGTTTGTGCCACTGCTCCGGCCCCTCTATTCCTTATTTTAATCTGGTTCTGTAGTGTAAAAAACTTGGGGCTACTTTGTTTTTATTTTGTTTTGGTTTTGGGTCACACCTGGCAGCGCTCAGAGGTTACTCCCGGCTCTGCACTCAGGAATCACTCCTGGAGGGCTCAGGGGACCAGGGGATGGAACCCAGGCCAGTCATGTGCAAGGCAAATGCCCTACCCAGGGTGCTATTGCTTTGGTCCCTTGGAGCTATTTTTCGTCTACTGAGGGTGCATCTCTTCTTACTCTCAGGATGCTACCGGCTCCTCTCTGCTCTCACTGTCTCTCAGGATGTTGTAAGTAGTTATACATTTCTACAACCTCTAAACTGGGAGAAAAAATGGTTGTATCTCAGGTTTTCTTCTTCCAGCATCTCTACTTCATGACTTCCACCCACAACAATTTCCTTTTATTGTCATCTTCATATCATTTTTATTATATGACATTGGTAGACTCTTCTTGATATGATGCTAACTAGATTTTTGTGATATCCTCAGCTTTTTCCTCACTGGTTTATCGAAAATTGTTTTGGGGGAAGCAATTTGGTTGTGAGCCCATGTGAAAGAGCAGAGAAATCACAGTTGCATAGTCATTTGCTATATACCTCATTGGGTTTTGCAGGAAGAATTTGAAGCAAGACAGGAATGGAAGCACAAATCTCAGTGGGTTTTTGTTTCATCACAAAGTTTTGTGGTAAAACCAAGATGAAACCACAAGGTTCACTGTTGGCCAGACTAACACTGGAAGAATGATTGATTTCAAGGTTAGCCAAGGTCAGGAGGAAACTTGGCTTGTTTTGTTCATGTGTCCAAACCCCAGACCCACGGAGTTTTGCATGGTTTGGGGTTTCCAAAACAGAAAGTATTTTTGGGGTCCAGCCCAAAGTTGGGGCCTGTGGATTAGGGTAGGGGAAAGTTGTTCTGTCTTAGTCTGTATTTTAGCAATGCTAAGGTGAGGGTTTTATCTCCAGTTGTTGGTTGAACTTTATTTTCTTTAATTTTTCTTTAGAAGTCTGCAAAAGCAATGCTGTGTTTTCTCCCTGTTTCTATACCTAGAGGAAGATGAGATCTCTTCTCTGTTTCCAGACATTTCTACAGGCCACAGGAAGGTTTAGTTCTTAAATTTTTAATAGCTTCACACTAGCAGCTTTCATAGGTATTCCGGTTTTTCAGCTAACTATTCTCTAGGTAGCCAGGTTGCCTAGTCTGAAAGAGTTAGACCTACTTCAATAGTCTAAAAGAAAATCATGTTTCTCTCTTGGAGTAAAAATTTAAAGAAGACTGAAAAAAAAGTTGAACTTGGAGCATAAAACCTGAAGCTCAGTGGAGTATGAGAAATGTGATACATTGAAAGACTTACAACCTTCTGGGGAGTCTAAGTCCTGATGGGTGCATCAAGTACGAAGTTGGATGGTATGAAAATGGGACGACTTTAATTCTAGGAGGTGGTAAAATACATCAAGTCAGTAAATTGTAAATGCTGGGAAAGCCCTCTGAGTCTTCAATGTTTCAGCCTGCTATTTGCTTTTCTCCACAGGAATTCAAGTCTGCCTGTGATGTTGGTTCACAGATGACATTAGGAACTTAATTTTTTTCTTTTTTCCAATTTAACATTATTTTACTATATTTTACTCAATGATCTGCTATAGCAAAAACAAACAGACTTTTGTGGCTCCAGATATCATGTCTGTTTTTCAGATATAATGAGGTACAAAAGAAACTAAAAGTTAAATGGAAAAGATTTAAGGGGAAAAGGTAAAAAGGTCCATTTTATAAGAAAAATAAGAGTTTTTTTTTTGTTTGTTTTTGTTTTTGTTTTTGTTTTTGGGTCACACCCGGCAGTGCTCAGGGGTTACTCCTGGCTCTACACTCAGAATTCGCTCCTGGCATGCTCAGGGGACCACATGGGATGCTGGGATTCGAATCACCGTCCTTCTGCATGCAAGGCAAAGGCCTTACTTCCATGCTATTTTTCCTGCCCCAAGAGTTTTTCTTTCTTTCTTTTTTTTTTTTTTTTTTTTGGTTTTTGGGCCACACCCGGCGGTGCTCAGGGGTTACTCCTGGCTGTCTGCTCAGAAATAGCTCCTGGCAGGCATGGGGGACCATATGGGATTCGAACCAATCACCTTAGGTCCTGGATCGGCTGCTTGCAAGGCAAACACTGCTGTGCTATCTCTCCGGGCCCTCAAGAGTTTTTCTTAAACAGAAAAACTGTATTAGAAGATTTACATAGCCAAGTTTTACATTATAACAGCTAGAATCGTGCCACATGCTTTCTCAGGTAGAAGGTGGCAAAGGCTATGTGACTAGATTGTTGATACCAGTTGTGTTATTCAGTAAAAAAAAATTCTCTCTTGGGGGCCAGAGAGATAGCCAGGAGTGACCCCTGAGCATTGTTGGGTGTGACCCCCCAAAAATATTCTCTCAACCATCTCTAAATGTTAAACATCAAAAACCAGGCGTCCAGGATGCCTTAAAACCACACTAAAGTACAAGCGCAATACAGGTCAAACCCATAGACAGACCCTTTGAATAAATAATGGCCAGTCGGAAATATTACAGATAAATCTTATAAGACTCTGAAGGAGAAAATCCTTTAGGCCAGTTCATAGATATTGATATCAGGTGATCACAAAATGATTATGTAAATTGTAATTGGATATGAGATGATTAAAATGTAACATTAATAGTTCTTGTTATCTATTAGTATTCTCAGAATCAGAAAAATTCTGAATCTTTCAAGGTCTTAAAGAACTCTCTTTTGGCTTCTTTTCTTTCCTTTTCATGAATACTTTTGATCTTTATTTAGAATTATTAGTGTTATACCTCCCTAGTAGTTCTTTTTTGTTTTTTTGTTTTTGGGCCACACCCGGTGTTGCTCAGGGGTTCCTCCTGGCTGTCTGCTCAGAAACAGCTCCTAGCAGGCACGGGGGACCATATGGGACACCGGGATTCGAACCAACCACCTTGGGTCCTGGATCGGCTGCTTGCAAGGCAAACACCGCTGTGCTATCTCTCCGGGCCCTCCCTAGTAGTTCTGGGGACTACCAGAATTACATTCCCTGGTGCTTGGAAGACCATGTGGTGCCAGGGATACAACCCTGGATCCTGTTCATGCCATGTGGGAAGTCCTGTCATTTGAGTGAACTTCTAGGCCTGATTTACATTTTTTAGTCATGAAAAACTCAGAGCACAGAAAGACAAAGAATAACTAATATTTAACAAACTAACATTCCTCACATCAGTTCAATAAACTAACGTGCTTAGGGCCATATAGATAGTCCACCAAGCAGGGAGCTGGCCTTGGATGCAACCAAGGTTCTGTCCCCAGCCAAAATCCGGCTTCTTGGAACCACTTAGAACTGTACATTGATAAACTCCCCTGAGATCTCACTGGAAGTGGGGAAGATTGGCAGTGACTTAGGAAAGAAGCAGCTCGAGTCTACAGAAAGAACCGTGATAAAGAAGCACGAAATCCCACCACACTTTGTGGGTGAAGATTATATTCCTGCAGACCTTATCAGTATTAATCTCCTATGTGAAATCCTTGAATGGAGTTCAGAGTAGAAATGCTTTGGACATTCAACTAACTCAAAGAAACAGTGGAATGTATGCAAATGGACAGGAGGATAGGAGAGCAGAAATGAGAGAGAGAGAGAGAGAGAGAGAGAGAGAGAGAGAGAGAGAGAGAGAGAGAGAGAGAGAGAGAGAGAGAGAGAGAGAGAGAGAAGAACCAGGGGCTGGAGAGATAGCATGCAGAAGGACAGTGGTTCGAATCCCGGCATCCCATATGGTCCCCTGAGCCTGCTGGGAGCAATTTCTGAACGTAGAGCCAGGAGTAGCCCCTGAGCGCTTCTGGGTGTGGACCCTCCCCCCCAAAAAAATAGAACCAGAAATCTTAGGACTAGAAACTTGGTAAGCAAGATGAAAAATTCATGTGAAGGCCTAATCAGCAGAGTAACAGCTGCTGGGGATAGAATCTGTGAGTTTGAAAATAAAGTACAGAAAACCTCTAGACAAGACAGAAGATGGGAGAAAATAGAGCACCTGTGATACATTTATGGAGGTCTTTTTTAATCCTTTAACTTTCTCCTGAAAATTTAAAAGTCACTAGTAATCAAATGATCCCTTTCTTTTCTTTTTTGGTTTTAGAGCCACATCTATATGTACTCAGATAGTCACAAGGCACATGAAAAACACACCACATAAGTTTTAATACATAAATTACTTTAAAGACCATGTATGACATAGCTGATCATGATACATTTGTTTCCTGGTTAGTGGGAGGGAAGTTATTAGAAAGGAAAAACAAGAAGAAAAGAAGGAAAGAAAGAAAAAAGATAAAGAGAAGAAAGAAAGGAGAAGGGAGGGAAAGGAAGGAAGGAAGAAAGAAAGAAAAAGAAAGAAAGAAAGAAAGAAAGAAAGAAAGAAAGAAAGAAGAAAGAAGAAAGAAAGAAAGAAAGAAAGAAGAAAGAAAGAAAGAAAGAAAGAAAGAAAGAAAGAAAGAAAGAAAGAAAGAAAGAAAGAAGGAAGGAAGGAGGAAGGAAGGAAGGAAAGAAAGAAAAAGAAAAAGAAAGAAAGAAAGAAAGAAAAAGAAAGAGAGGAAAGAAAGAGAAGGAAGGAAGGAAGGAAGAAAGAAAGGAAGAAGAAAGAAAGAGAAAGAGAAGAAAAAGAAAGTGAGGAACAAGAAAGTTTGGGAAAATTGTTGCACCTGGCAGTGAGCTCATTAAGTTATTGTCAGGAAGTTTATCGAGCTCTTGTTGCTAGTTGATCTTTTCTGTTACCTCTTTGTTTGCTTGTTTGTTTTGTTTTGGGTTCAGACCAAAAATTAGGGGTTACTTCTGGCTCCGTGCTCTGAAATTACTCATGGCAGTCTGGGGTGACCATATGGAATGCTGGGTACTGAACCTAGGTTGGTCATGTGCAAGGCAAATGCCTACCTGCCATTCTATCACTCCAGCCCCACTGTTACCTCTTTTGTTTCTGAACATTAGGTGGCTTCAAACACACATTGACACCTAAATTGGTGTCTTCCTGCTGGATGACAGTAGGAATTCCAAGAATTGTGGCTGATATTGTGGCTTTTGTGGGGTGTTTTTGGCTGCCAGGTCTTCTGGAAATGTGAGAGGCAGGGGTGGGTGAGGGGAGGGTGCCTGCATTCACTAAAAAAAAAAGATGATGTTAGCTCCAATACTGGCATACTTGGAGTTTTGGTCAGATTGATGCCTCTGTAGAGGGCCATAGACGATGCTCCACATCACTGATTATCAGGGAGATGCAAATACAAACTACACACCACAGAGACTGACACACATCACGAAGAACAAGAACAACCCGTGTTGGTGCCAATGCGGGGAGAAAGGAACTCTAATTTATTGCTGGTGGGAATGTAGACTGGTCCATTCTTTTTGGAAAGTAATATGGACGTTCCTCAAAAAGCTAGAAATTGAGCTTCTATATGATCCAATAATACTGCTCCTATGAATATACCCTAGGGACCCAAAAATACAAGGCAGAAACTCCTTTGCACTCCTATGTTCATTGCAGCACTTTTCACAATAGCCAGAATCTGGAAACAAACCAAGTACCCCCCAAAAGATGAGTGGATAGAGAAACTGTGGTATATCTACACAATGGAATAATATATAACTTTTAGGAAAAATAAAGCCATGAAATTTGCTTATACATGGATGGATACGAAGAGTATTACACTGAATGAAATGAGTGAGAGGAAAAGGGATAGACACAGAATTATCACACTCATTTGTGGGATATAAATCAAAAGAGGGTATGGTAATGATATTCAAAGAAAATAGGGAAGAGGGCCATGGTTCGTGGCAGGAAGCTTGCCACAAAGAGGGTGGGAGTGCAGTTAGGGCAGAGAAGGGACCAGTAAGACAATGAGAGTTGGAGCTGGTCACTCTGGACAAGAACTTGATGCTGAAAGGGGATAAAGTGATACGCATCATATTTCTTCAATAATCATATTGCAAGCCAGTTCTTAAAAAAGAAAAAAGGAGGGCCAGAGCGGTGGCACAGGTGGTAACACGTCTGTCTGCCTTGTGCACGCTGGCCTAGGATGGACCGAGGTTCGATCCCCTGCCATCCCATATGATCCCCCAAGCCAGGAGTGATTTCTGAGCACAGAGCCAGGAGTAACCCCTGAGCATCACTGGGTGTGGCCCAAAAACCAAAAAAAAAAAAAAAAAGGGAGAGAGAGAGAAAAATGTCTGCCATTGAGGCAGCCAGGGGGGGGGTGGTGGGAAGCAAAATGGTGAAATTGATGGAGGAAATTGTGCACCGGTGAACAGAAGGGTGTAGGACATTGTGTGACTGAAACTCAATCATGAACAACTTTGTAACTATACTTCATGTTGATTCAATAATTATTAGAAAAAAGCAAAAAGAAAGAAAATAAATGGGTTTTTATGCCTAAAACATCACATCAGAGAAATACACACTCACCAGATATCAGCTTAGTTTTATAAAAACTTTGTTTTTCGGGCCGGAGAGATAGCACAGCGGCGTTTGCCTCGCAAGCAGCCTATCCAGTGCCAAAGGTGGTTGGTTCGAATCCCGGTGTCCCATATGGTCCCCCGTGCCTGCCAGGAGCTATTTCTGAGCAGACAGCCAGGAGGAACCCCTGAGTACCGCCAGGTGTGGCCCAAAAACAAAACAAAACAAACAACTTTGTTTTTCTAATTGTATACCTAACTTTTAGGAAGAGCTAGTGGTCAGCATGTGAAACAGTTTCAAATTCTTCTAACAGACATTTCTTTTCTTTCTTTTTTTTTTTTTTTTTTTTTTTTTGGGTCACACCCGGCTGTGCTCAGGGGTTACTCCTGGCTGTCTGCTCAGAAATAGCTCCTGGCAGGCACGGGGGACCCTATGGGACACCGGGATTCGAACCAACCACCTTTGGTCCTGGATAGGCTGCTTGCGAGGTAAACACCGCTGTGCTATCTCTCCGGGCCCTCATTTGCTTTTGATTTAAATTAAGTGAAAACATTTAAAATAAAGAGACATTATTGAAGTAACTTCCGTATATATTTATAGAATCAAAAACCAAAAATGTAGGAGTGAGTTTGCATTTTCAACAGCACAACAATTGCTAATATTCAAGTATAAGAATATTGGAGGGAAGGAAATAAATTTGTAAATAAATATTCCAGAGAAGGGCGATTTGGAGGAATCAAAACAATGTAGGACATTACAGAAAGAAATGAATCAGGCTGGAGCAATAGCACAGTGGATAGGGTGTTTGCCGTGCACATGGCTGACCCAGGTTCGATTCCTAACATCCCATATGGTCCACTGATCCAGCCAGGAGTATTTCTGAGAGTAGAGCAGGAGTAATCCCTAAGTGCCTGTGCATGTGGCCCCCAAACCAAAAAGAAAACGAAAAAGAAAGGGATCGTTTGATTAGCAGTGACTTTTAAATTTCCAGGAGAAAGTTAAAGGATTAAAAAACAAAAACAGGGCCCGGAGAGATAGCACAGCGCCGTTTGCCTTGCAAGCAGCTGATCCAGGACCAAAGGTGGTTGGTTCAAATCCCGGTGTCCCATAGGGTCCCCCGTGCCTGCCAGGAACTATTTCTGAGCAGACAGCCAGGTGTAACCCCTGAGCAACACTGGGTGTGGCCCCAAAACAAAAAAAACAAACAAAACAAAAACAAACAAACAAAAAACTCAGAGGCCAGAGAGATAGCATGGAGGTAAGGTGTTTGCCTTGCATGCATAAGGGTGGTTGTTCGAATCCCAGCATCCCATGTGGTCCCCTGAGCCTGCCAGAGCAATTTCTGATCATTGAGTCAGGAGTAACTCCTGAGCGATGCCGGGTGTGACCCCCATAAAACAACAAAACAAAACAAAACCTCCATGAATTATCATGGGAACTTTATTTTGCCTACCTTGTGGACTAAACCATCTGGGCTTCCATTCCATAATTGACACCAAAGTTCCTGAAGATTGTTCAGTAAAAAAAAAACCCTGTCCAGGAAAGGAGAGATAGTATTGCATGTAGGGCACTTGCCTTGCATGCAGCTGACCCAGGTTCAATCCCAGGCATCCCATATTGGTCCCCCAAGCACCACAGGAATGATATCCCTAAGTGTAGTCAGGAGTAACCCCTGACATTGCTGGGTGTGTTAGCGCTGGACTCAGAATTCGACCCACAAAGACTACCAGAAGACGAGTCAGTAATGCAAAAATCAAAGGAATTTATTCCAGCGTGCTGTGACCACACCTTAAAGGGACTTACAAGTCCTTTTATGCAGCTTTTGGGGTTCGAAGCTAGGGGTAAAAGTATAGGTTCTTAGTACAGGTTGTGTTAGCCAGGTTTAAATTGGTTGACTGAAGTAGTAGAAGAGGGGTTCGGGTGCCCACTTGGTGCCCGTGACCTTGGCATGCAGTTTCGCAAGGTTTGTCACCCACAGGGCCAAACCCCCTCCACCCCCGGTGTTGCTAGTTTATCTAACTGTCCTGGTAAGTGCCCTTGAAGTTCCTGGAACTGGCTGTTCTGGGCCCTGCGCATATCCGAGGCCTGTCATGGCTGAGTCATGTCTATAGCAAAGCTAGGTTACAGAAGCGGAACAAGCAGTTAATTCTAAACCAAACTTAGTTCTAAACTTATATTCTAACAGTTGTGACCCCCAAACAAAAACAAAAGCAAAAAGCCAAAAGAAACCCAGTTCTCCCTGCTGGCTCCTGCTGATGGCCAGTCCTGGAGAGTCCTGGAGATGACAGCTACACTGTGCCTCATTGTCCTTTCCAGGGACAAAGCTGCTTCTTTTCTCTTCATGACAATCTTGAGCAAAGCAGGGCCTGTCAGGAGGAAGCCAGTCTCTGGAGAGCAGTGGCAGGCCTGTCGGATTCTCATCAAAGCAAATCCCCTTTTAAGCAGCAGAAGGGAGTGAGGGATTGGGTGAGGGATGACCCCTGAGACAGAGGTGCCTAGACGGCTGGTTCCAGCACCCACAGCCAACTGAGGCAGGAGTGGCTCAAAGACCAGTGCCCAGGCTGCAAACGGACATGGCTCTTCTGTGTCCTGGAAATTACCTGCCATCACCTTGACGACTGAGCACGGTGCATTTTTTGTCCCTGCCCTCACATCCTCATTTGCAACATCACTTTAGTTGGTTTAAAGGACAACTTAAATTGTTTTCTTCCTTCTTGAAATTTCCTTTCCCACAGCTTTTCTTATTTTCTTTAACAGCTTAATCCCCACCGGTTCCTAACCCCTAGGACTGTGTTGATAGGCTGCGGGCCTGAAAAAAAGTTTTCCTTTTCTATTTTGTTTTTGTTTTTGGGTAACACCCAGCAGTGCCCAGGGCTTATTCCTGGCTCTGAGCTCAGAAATTGCTCCTGGCAGGTTCGGGGGACCATATGGGATTCAGGGGATCAAACCTGAGTTTGTCCTGGCTCAGCAGCATGCGAGGCAAACACTCTACTGCTGTGCTATCTCTCTGGCCCCTTTCCTTTTTTCTTGGTGTGTGGCCACACCCAGTGATACTCAGGGCTAACTTCGAGTAGGGCTCGAGGTTCCTAAAGGGGTGCTGGGGATTGAACCCGTATAGTCTGCTGTGTGCAAGGCAAGCATCTTATCTGCGGTGCAGTCTTTCCAGCACTCTGAACATTTTTTTTCCACATAGGGACTGGTACCCTCTGTTATCCATGGCCAATACTCTCTCTCTCTCTCTCTCTCTCTCTCTCTCTCTCTCTCTCTCTCTCTCTCTCTCTCTCTCTCTCATTCTTCCTCAGTCTCTGTCTCTCAAATTCTACTTCTTCTGACTCTCAAAGTCTCTTTGAAAGAGGTAAACTTAAATGAGCTAATCCTAATTTTAGGTTTATTAATGGAAGAGAGCTTTCAGAAAGCAATATGCAGGGGGTTGTTTACCAGGAAGTTTGGTTAGCCCACAAGTGCCCTGCATCTGTGCGGGATATCATTTCTTTGAGCAAGACAGAGGGAACATTTCATTAACAAATATTGTTGCTAGAGTTTTTCTTTCTTCTTTTCTCCTTCTCCTTTTCTTCTTCTTCTCCTCCTCCTCCTTTTCTTCTTCTTCTTCTTCTTCTTCTTCTTCTTCTTCTTCTTCTTCTTCTTCTTCTTCTTCTTCTTCTTCTCTTCTTCTCCTCCTCCTCCTCCTCCTCCTCCTCCTTTTTCTTCTCCTCCACCTTTTCTTCTTCTTCTTCTTCTTCTTCTTCTTCTTCTTCTTCTTCTTCTTCTTCTTCTTCTTCTTCTTCTCCTCCTCCTCCTCCTCGTCCTCCTCGTCCTCCTCCTCCTCCTCCTCTTCTTCTTCTTCTTCTTCTTCTTCTTCTTTTTCTTTTTCTTCTTCTTCAAAAACAATCTTTCCTCTTTCAAACTTAGAAGGATATCTAAAGTGTTTATTATTGGCCTAACGGAGGGCAAGCGAGTGTCCTTATTATTCAAATACAAATACACCTGCCTGGCAGCAGGAACTCTGCCTGGCTTTATGAACCAGGAAAATCAACAGTGCGGAGAACCTGGCTAGTAAATCCCAGAGGCCTGTAGAGTCATGTTGGAGAAGGCTCTTTGCAGAAGGACTTCGACTTCCACAGCCTCGAGACTTTCTGGGGGGGAAGACCAGACTTGGGAGCTTTATTTGGCACCGTTGCTGTGTCTGAGTTGTGTATTGTAAGCTTTTAAAAGTGGACTGTGACCTCTGATGAGTGACAATCCACAGAAAGTTCTTAGGAGCAAACCTAAGGGTGTAAAAACAACCAGACTTGGGAGCTTGCTGCTAGTTCCTCAGTGCTCTGGCCTTTCCTTTAGTTCAGTTCAAAATCTCTCATGTTCCTGATTTCCTTTCTGCTAGAATTAAAAGTTTGAAAGTTACTTTATGTTCTATAGGCCAGGGAGGTGGCTCTGTGCCAAAGATCATGTCTGTGTGTATACCTGGGTTCAATCTGTACAAATTACTCTCTCTCTCTCTCTCTCTCTCTCTCTCTCTCTCTCTCTCTCTCTCTCTCTCTCTTTCTCTCGCACACACACACACACACACAAAACAAATACCTTTTTATCTTTTTATCTTTTGAACAACTTGATGATGTTCAGAGAAAACTCCAGGCTCTGTGCTCAGATTACCGCAGTGCCAGGAATTGAACCTGGGCCTATATGTCCATTCTCTCAGTTCAGTGAACTAGCTCTCTGGCCCCAGAAAAAACTTTTTTTGGGGGGGCCACACCTGGTGATGTTTAGCACTAATTTTTGGCCCTGTGCTTGGGGGTCACTCCTGGCAGAATTGGGGGGGACCATATGTGGTGCCAAGAACTGTGTCCAATTTCCAATTTCTGTCCCTATTTTAATGGGAGGTGTGTTAGTGACTGAACCGAGGGAACTCATGGAACACATGAGAAGCTTGTGTTTCACAACCTCTCTTGCTCCTCCCTAATTTTCTATCTGTAAAGCCATGGGAAACTGTTCAGTGTCTAAAAGCTCTAAATATGAAGATTAGCAATATCCTTTTTTTTTTTTTTTTCTTTTTCGGGTCTTACCTGGAGAAGCTCAAGGCTTACTCCAGGCTCTGCACTCAGGAATTATATCCTCCTGGAAGTGCTCGATGGATGCTGAGGTTCAACCCAGGTTGCCCACGAACAAGGCAAGCGCCCTAGTTCTAGAAGATCTCTCTCCAGCCCCAAAGCATGCACTTTGAATCGTGGTGTGAAGCCTAAAACAACAATGGTGTCAAAGCGTCCCTTCCAAGCCCAGAATGCTAAATCGAAGGCTCTTTTTCTTTGAAAGCTTGTGTCTGTATTTTCTTTTAGTCCTCCCCCTCTTTCCACTTCTTGGCTTTTCTCGTTGTTTTTGTTCTTATTTTTTCTGGCTGATCTTGTCTCTTCGGTTTCCCTCACTCCCCTCGCTGTGGATGTTTGTTTTGCCTGTGTTTATTTTTCCATTGTGAACTTTCCTTGAGTTCCTTTCTCATTTGCTTTTTTGCAGGCGTCTTTTGTTTTACCTGGGGCTCTAGCCCTCTGCACTGGATGTCAACACCGACTGCTGATTTTGGACTTGGCTGGGGAGAAGGGGGAGGAAGGTGTGAGAGGACAGCTCTTAAGGGCCCCTGAGAAAGGGTTTGGGGAGGCTGTACATATTTTGCAGACATTCATTTCAGTTCCTGGCCAGAAGTCTGACACTTTTTTCCCCACAGGTCCTCAGGGCTTTTGCGTCTGTTCTAATTTCAGTCTTTTTCTTCCTTCCCTGTTTTCCTACCCGGTTTCAGTGGAGCTCGACTTGCCCCTCCCCAACTTCCTGCTGTCTTGCTTTTTCTGAAACATGTTTTACCTATTACTGGTCTTCTCCAACGTTTATGTGGAACACCCACTTGGAAGGGGAGTTGTTTTTAAAGAGGGGGAGGTCACTACTGATAACAGCGCTAAGAATAATAGGTTTGTCAGGAGCGCCAGGCTCGGGCAAGCCAAGAACAAGATACAAGACATTGGCCTATTCACTGGGCCAGATTTCCTAAGAGAATCCAGAATCCCAGGGTAGAAACAAAGGGCATGGTGGGTGGTGACTAGAGGAGAAGTCAGGGGGCAGTTGCTTAATTTTAATTTCCCTCCGAATTTATTCCTCATCTACTCTGATGATTCAGACATGCAAGCAGTGTACCAAACTCTGGGTATAATTTGATGTACAGAAAGTCATTTGGTCCCCTTCTAGTTGTGTTCCAAAGGGTCCAGTCTCCCTACCACTCCTCTCCCAAGTTTGCAGTGCCTTAGGAGGCACTGGAAGAGAACCTGGAGGATGGAAGGTGGCTCTTATGCACATCGCTCAGATGGTACATGAAGACGCTTCTGGCTTCTTCACTTAGGCTGTAACCCTGGTCACAAACCTCCCAAACTGAACCTCAACCAGGATTTTGAAACGATCATCTGCCTAGCCACTAACAGTACACGATTCATGACTTTCGGTAGGTAAGATGCTGATAACCCTGATACATTGATGCATAGGGACAATTTCAATTTATTTTTAATTTTTATTGGATTGATTTTGGGGTCACACCTGGCCATGTGCAGAGTCAGGATCACTCCTACCAGTGTTGGGGGCCCATATGCTTTGCCAGGGGTTGAATCCAGTTAGCTCATGAAAATGCCAATGACCTACCTATGGGCACTGTCTCTCTGGCCCCAAGGGTCAATTTGATAGTTTTTGGGATGAGATATGAAAGGGAAACATTAGCGAGAGCAGTGTTACAGACATTCGATAGGTTTTGGAGAAATAGAAAATCGGATGAAAATTCAGATGGCTGCTGCTGGATGTTTTCTGTATTAGAAAAAAATAATGTTAATTCACAGAGATGGGACTACCTGAAGGGAGGCTTGTCTTTCACAGCTGGAGGTAGGAAGCTGATGATCAGCTCCTGAACTTAATTATGAAGGTTCCAGAGAAGATTGACCTTTTTTTTTTCCATATTAGCATCAAAACTGAAAAACTCTACTCTACTCATAAGATATAAAGCCCTACAGTCTACTTTACAGTTTTTTCTAGTAATCTCTTTATTTAAGCACCATTGTTGCAAATATGTTTGTAGTTGGATTTCAGTTATAAAAAAGAACACCCTCCCCTCACCAGTTCAACCTTCCACCACCAATGCCCCATCTCCCTCCTCACCCACCCCCTGCCCGTCTTGGAGACAGTCATTCTACTTCTCTCACTCACTACCATTGTCATGGTAGTTGTCAGTGTATGTAGTTCTCTAACTGCACTCACCACTCTGTGGCAAGCTTCATACAGTGGGCCAGTCCTTCCGGCCCTCATCTCTGTTGTCTCTACGTATTATTACCATATTGTCGTTTATTTCTTTACCAGGATCATACTTGGTGAAGTACTGGGATTACTCCTGGCTCTGCACTCAGGAATCATTCCTGGTAATGCTTGGGGGACCATATGGGAAGCCAGGGATCAAACCCAGATCAGCCGCATGCTAGGTAAATGCTGTACTGTCATTCACGTTGAAGACTGACTTTTTAATCATGACAAGTTAAGACCAAATAGGGGAGTAAGAGAGATAGTACAGTGGGGAGGGAGTTTGCCTGGATTGCAGTTGATCTGATTTTAGTTCCTTGGCCTATGAACATTGCCAGAAGTGATTTCTGAGTGGAGGGTAAGGAGTAACCCCAGGACACTCTTGAGTGCAGCCCAAACCCTCTCAATATTCCCTCCCTAAAAAAAAAAAAAAAAAAAAAGAAAAAAAAAAGACCAAAGATATAGTCTCCTATTGCCTGAAGAAGATAGAGTGGATTCTGGCTTGCATCATAACATTTAGTGCATAGATAGAAGGAACTGAGAAAAGGGGGGGAAAAGTGGATGGGACCCAGGAGCCAAACAGTCTCAGTAGCATAGAGTGGAAATAAAAAATGGTCAGCCCTCAATACCCAAACCAATATTAACAGTAGACTCAAAGAGACCCGGGATACACACAAAAGAGAACTGTTGCACTAGCAGTCCAAGGGGCTAAGGGTGGAGGTATGGGATGCATGCTGGGAAAAGTAGTGGAGCATGCTGGAAAGAGCAACAGAGGGAGGTCAGCATTGGTGGTAGGAATGGCCCCAATTCACTGTCACTATGTCACTAAAATACAACTGGGAAAGACTTGTAAAAAATACATTGTTCTATCTCACATCATAATTCTAAATGCATAAAATCCATTAAGAAAACAAAATCTGGGCCCGGAGAGATAGCACAGCTGCGTTTGCCTTGCAAGCAGGCAATCCATGACCAAAGGTGGTTGGTTCAAATCCCGGTGTCCCATATGGTCCCCCGTGCCTGCCAGGAGCTATTTCTGAGCAGACAGCCAGGAGTAACCCATGAGCACCGCCGGGTGTGGCCCATAAACAAACAAACAAAAAAAAATTAAACCACAATCATGTTTGTAACCAAGGTGTTTAAATAAAAATTATTTTAAAAAACTAAGTCTAAAATGTTGAACAGGGCCCGGAGAGATAGCACAGTGGCATTTGCCTTGCAAGCAGCTGATCCAGGACCAAAGGTGGTTGGTTCGAATCCCAGTGTCCCACATGGTCCCCCGTGCCTGCCAGGAGCTATTTCTGAGCAGACAGCCAGGAGTAACCCCTGAGCACCGCCGGGTGTGGCCCAAAAACAAAAAAGAAAAAAAGAAAACAAAATCTACTGGGAAGTCTTAAGAGCATCTCATTTGCTTACTGTATCCATGATGTGTTATATATAAAATAAACTCATTTTATTTTATGCATCATGTGTGTAAAATAAGAATAAACTAAGAATTGCTGCTTCTTATATTTGATATATGATAACTGACAGATGATTTGATCAATTCAAAAAAATGGAAGCTTTTAGTACTTACTATAATTCAAGGCCTGGGGGACTCAGAGGGACTTAGTTTCCAGGCTGGAGGCAGAGTTCAAATGAGCTAATATATTTATGTCAAAATTGCTGAATAAACTATGAAGTTCATAAAAATGTTTATGCCAATAATATTGTTGATCATGTTATTCTTGTGTGGCACAGAGGTGAAATTTTTAAATGTTGTACCTTTATAAGTCTTGGACACATGGAATATGCTTTGGACTTGGTTTACAAGCTTAGTAAGAGCAATAAGAACTTAGGGGCCGAGTGATAGCACAGCGGTAGGGAGTTTGCCTTGCACGCGGCCAACCTGGGACAGACCCCGGTTTGATCCCCGGCATCCCATATGGTCCCCTGAGCCTGTCTGGAGCTATTTTTGAGCACAGAGCTAGGAGTAACCCCTGAGCAACAAACAAACAAAAAAAGAGCTATAAGAACTATGGTAGAACTTTTGTTCTCTGTAAACTCATGGAGTCATAAAATTTTTGCTTATTTACTTTTTTGGCCACACCTTCCAGTGGTCAGGGGCAACTCTCAGACCAGTGCTCAGGGATCATTCCTCGTCACATTCAGAGAACCATGTGGACTTTTGGCATGTAAAGCATGTGATCAGTCTTTTAAGCTTTCTCTATAATTCTAGAGTTATAATATTCACTTTAATTTGGGTAGAAGAGGAAGCTGAAAATAGTTTTGCCTCGAGTCACGTAGGCTCTGAATGCCTTGTATTTTCATCCACACTGATTTCTTTTGCAAAACACCCTTCCATGTCAGGTGTGGGCAGAGAAAACCCGGAAGAGCTCCCCCCCCTTGCAAAGCAAAGTGGGGGGTTGCTGTCACAACAAATACACCTTTTCTTTTCCTCTAGTTTTCATACATGCCCAGGTGCATAAACAAATGTCCGAGGACTCTCTGTGACCCGTTGAAGGTTGTAATAATTTCAATATTTAAGGTTGTCTTTCGACTCTCTTCTAAAATTCTGTTATCTGGTTTACAAAGGAAAGACGTTTATTCTTAAAATATGGAATATAGATTCTCATAGAATATGAACAAATAGATTGTGGTAGGGAAAGATCCTCTTTTTTTATTTTATTTTATTGGTTTTTGGGTCACACTCGGCAGTGCTCAGGGGGTTCTCCTGGCTCTACACTCAGAGATTGCTCCTGGCAGGCTTGGGGGACCATTGGGATGCCGGGATACGAACCACCGTCCTTCTGCATGCAAGGCAAACACCTTACCTCCATGCTATCTCTTCGGTCCCAAAAGATCCTCTTCAGAAAAAGAAAGCTAACAATCTTCCATTCCATTCAAATCTGTTTATTATCTAAATCAATTCAAGCACTTGAAGTTTTGCAAGTGGGTAGCTAAAATCTGTGGTGTTGGTGGGCTAGAGAAAAAGAGATTGAAGCTCTTGCTGACTGCCTAATGAAGGAGGCCAGAACTCCACAGCATGCATGAGAGACTTGGGAACAAGAGGGCCAATTTTATGGGAGCTAGTAAACAACCCCACCAACAAGTGAAGGGCTGTTGTATTAATTATTACTTAATGAGTCCTAGTAGTGTTGGATGGATGATGGTGAGGCCTTTCTCGGCCTGCTCAGCGCCTGCAGCCCCTTCAGCCTGAGGGTCTGTCGGTTGAGGATAATGGTGAGGAAACGATCCACAGCAGTCAGATGCAGTTTCAGGAGACATAAAGCTTTACTACAAGGCCCAAGTCGCCATGTGCCGTTTTCACACGGCTTCTGAGCTAAGCAGCCTCTCTGCACCCCTCCTGTGTCTGCTCTCTCTCCAGGCTGCGTCCCCTTCTCCCCTCCCCCCAGGCAACCCTTTTATTACCAACCACAGATCCCCCCCAGCGGTGGGAGGGTCTCACCATCCAGGTGAGTTTAGCCTTTGGCTTCGGGGGAGGGTAACAAAAGACAAGCAGTTAAGTTCCAGGACTAATATTCGACTAATATTCCGACAGATACAACATGGCAGGCAGAGCCATCAATGGCAGCTCTCAATGACCAGACTTTTAGGCTGCAAAAATCTTCCCTGTAGTTCATCGTGTAGGTCCAGTTGACAGAGAACTTTACTTTTTAAAGTTTTTTAAGTTTTTGGGCCCTACCCAGCAGTGCTCAGAAGTTACTCCTGGCTCTGTGCTAAGAAACCATCCCTAGTAGGCTCAGAGAGACCCTAAGGGATTGCTGGGGTCTGAATCCAGGTCAGTTGCATGCCAGGCAAACATCCTACCTGCTAGGCTATCATTCTGGCCCCAGAACTGGCATAATTTGAGCGAATGAGGTCTCTCACCCATTTATTGGAAGTCTAGAGTCAGTCTTTAGTGACGGTTGATCCCCCGACTGGTGTCTAAAGCCAGTCAGATTGGCATTTTCCACCTTTGTCCAGCAGGGGTCAGTCACAGAGAAGGACACCAACACATAAGGACTCAAACACACAGGAACTTCCAGGCTTAAGTGGCGCCGGGCAGCCATGAGAAATCACACAGTTCTGGCCACTTATTCCATGCAGTGTTGTTCCTCCAACATGGTTCCCAACATGGCGGGTTGTTGCATACGTCTCTAGAGATTTTCATCATACTCAGTAAGTACATCAAATTTCAGTGGGTGTCTTATGAGCAGAGACTGCCAACCAGTAGGCACAGTTTAGAGTAAGATCATGAGAGTTTCCTATTCTGTTTTTGCCCATTTCACCCCCCTCGACATCGAATTTATTTTATTATTTCTTGGGTTCACCTTTGCTGCCCTCATATTCTAAGACGTAAGCTGTTTTTGATCCAGATACTATCCCGACTTTGGGTTTATAATTAGGGATACGATTTCCCACAAATGGGACCAGGGGAAGAGTCTGGAACCAGTTTCATTAGCTCAGAAAGTAAACTGGACTGTCACAACAGAATGATTCTACACATAGCCAGACCTTACTCAACCAGGGCAGTGACTGAAGGAAATTCCTCACAGACCATTATAACGCAAGTAACGGAAAAATAAAACCTTTTTTTTTAAAAAACCAGTAGTCACATGCTTCCCACTAGAAAAACAAAGCTAATGCCAAAAAATGCTAAATCTGGCAGCAGAAGAGTGAAAAAAATTCTATAGATATTAACCTTTATGACGTGAAAATAGGGGATTTAAAGCATGGAATGAATTTAAAACAGCTATTTTGAGGAAAATCAATGGTATACATCAAATGCACATTCACAGAATGAACATTAATAAAATAAAGTAAATGTGGGAGCATGGGGAGTACTTTATCAGCCTGAATCTGCTCCAAAATTTTAATGGTGAGGACTGGAGAGATAGCACAGAGGTAAGGTTTTTGCTTTGCAAGCAACCAATCCAGGATTAATGGTGGTTGATTCCCAGCATCCCATATGGTCCCCTGAGCATGCCAGGGGAGATTTCTGAGCTCAGAGCCAGGAGGAACCCCTGAGCACTTTGGGGTGTGACCTAAAAACCAAAAACCAAACCAAAACAACAAAACAAAAAACTCCCCAAATTTCAACAGGGCCTGGAGAAATAGTACAGCAGGAAGGGCACTTGCCTTGCATTAGTCGACCCAGATTCAATTCCCTTTATATAAACACATACGGTTCCCTCAAGCCTAGAGTTCAGAGCCAGAACTAAGTCTAATATTAGGTGTGATCCCCAAATAAGCAAAGTTACAGCAGAATAGGCTTAATCTCACAAAGGAAAGATTAAGTGAAATTAGAGATAAAAAGTATAGAAATGGGGTGCCGGAGAGATAGCATGGAGGTAAGGCGTTTGCCATTCATGCAGAAGGATGGTGGTTCGAATTCCGACATCCCATATGGTCCCCTGTGCCTGCCAGGGGCAATTTCTGAGCATAGAGCCAGGACTAACCCCTGAGCGCTGCCTGGTGTGACCCAAAAACCAAAAAAAAAAAAAAAAAAAAGGATAGAAATGATTAAGATGGGAGAGAAGAGAGAAATGAGATTTAGGAAAGATAAAGACATCCTTGAAGGACCAGGAGACGCCTTTAAAAGAGGAAGAATAAATACAATAAATAATAAAGATAACAGGTACTCCAGAAGGTGAAGAGAGTGAGAGGTACCAAGTGCCTATTCCCAGAAGTGATAACTGATAACTTATTAAACAAGGTCAACTTTTTGCTAGCACTGCTATTATTTACTAAACCTAAAGAAAGAACTGACCATTGAAATCCAGAAAGCTGATTGAATACCCAAAATCGAATGCAAAAAAAAAAAAAAAAACAAAAAAAAACTACACCTAGATACATTATTGTTAAGTGGTCAGTGATAAGGAAAATAAGAAGATGCTAAGGAAAAAAAACCCCATAAAATACAGATTATAAAAAGACAAATTAGGACAGTATAAGAATTTTCATCCCAGAACTCTACAGGCTAGAAAAGAGTGGATGATGGGGACCAGAGAGATAGCACAGCAGTAGGGCATTTGCCTTGCAAGCAGCTGATTCAGGATAGAAGGTGGTTCGAGTCCTTATGGTCCCCCTAGCTTTCCAGGAGCAATTTCTGAGTGCAGAGCCAGGAGTAACCCCTGAGTGCTGCCGGCTGTGACCCTCCCAAAAAAATAGTAGATGACATATTCAAAATTCTGAATGATTAATACGTCCAACAAAGAATATCTTGTTTTGAAGAAATAGGATGCAGAAATAATTTATCCCAAACTCCCCCAAGAACAAAAGCTGATGGAATTCACCAACACGAGGCCCATACTTTAAGAAATACTGAAAAGTGTTCTTTTACAAGAAAACAAACAAAAATAAACCTGGAGTATGGTGGCAAGTAGCAACATAGAGTCAGACATGTATTAAGAATAAATGAGACAACAGAATGTCAAAGGGGAGGAGAGAAAAATAAGGTTTATTTTTAATACAGATTGATTTAACTCTGACTGTGACCACAAAAGAAAAATTTGGAAAAAAAAATAAAAGAAATCAAGAAAACCAGCATTCAAAGGGAAAAAGACAAATCAAAACTCATAGAAAAAAGAAATACCATCAACAATATGTAAGCCACTATGATCAAAATAAAAATTATATTAAAAAAAAAGAAATACCAAAAATATAAAACAGACAAATCAAAAGGCAAAATAACAGTAATTAAATTCCATAAAAATCCAACAATCACCCTTAAGGCAAATAGTCTAAATTCCTAAGTCAAGGCGAATGGTTGAGTGGATAAAAGCCCAGGATTTATTTTTAATGTTTGTATTTCCTTTTTTTTCTTTTTTTTTTTTCTTTTGGGTCACTCCCAGCGGCGCTCAGGGTTTACTCCTGGCTCTGCATACAGAAATCGTTCCTGGGGCCCGGAGAGATAGTACAGCACCGTTTGCCTTGCAAGCAGCCGATCCAGGACCAAAGGTGGTTGGTTCGAATCCCGGTGTCCCATCTGGTCCCCCGTTCCTGCCAGGAGTTATTTCTGAGCAGACAGCCAGGAGGAACCCCTGAGCACCGCCAGGTGTGACCCAAAAAACAAAAAACAAAACAAAACAAAAAAAAAATCGTTCCTGGCAGTCTTGGGTGACCATATGGGATGTGGGGGATGGAACCTGAGTTTGTCCTGGGTTGCAGCGTGCAAGGCAAACACCCTACCACTGTGTTATAGCTCCGCCTCCATGCTTTTTGTTGTTGTTGTTCCTTAAACTATCTTTTTGTTTGTTTGTTTATTAATACCTTTATTTAAGCACCATGATTACGAACATGTTGGTAATTGGGTTTCAGTTATAGAAAAGAACACCTCCCTTCACCAGTGCAACCTTCCTTCCACCAATGCCCCCCATCTCCCTCCTCTCCCACCCCCTGCCTGTATTCGAGACAGACATTCTATTTCTCTCACTTATTACCACTGTCATGAGAGTTGTCAGCATAGTTATTTCTCTAACTGCACTCACTACTTTTTGGGATAATCTTCCTACCAAGGGCCGGTCAGTTCTTCCAGCCTCATCTCTATTGTCTCTGGGCATTACTGCAATAATATATTTTATTTTTCTTAAATCTCATGCTTTTAATGTCATGCTTTTAAGGCAACTATTCTGCTCATCTTAAAACTGGACTGTTTTTTTTCTTTTGTTGAATTATATGACTTCTTTATACATTTTGGACACTAGTCATTACATAGATACTTGGTTTGAACATATTTTCTCTAATTCTGTATTTTGCCTCTTCATTAAAAAAAAATGCTTCTTTTGTTGCCCAGAAGTTAGCTTACTGCAGAGTTAAGAAATCACCATGCAGGTCCGGAGATATAGCACAGCAGCGTTTGCCTTGCAAGCAGCCGATCCAGGACCAAAGGTGGTTGGTTCGAATCCTGGTGTCCCAGAGTGTCCCTCTTGCCTGCCAGGAGCGATTTCTGAGCAGACAGCCAGGAGTAACCCCTGAGCAACGCCGGGTGTGGCCCAAAGACCAAAAAAAAAAAAAAAAAAAAGAAAGAAAGAAATCGCCATGCTTTTGTGAGTTTTCCCTTACCGAACAAAAAGTCAAGAAAAATCTTTATGCTTCTGTTAGAGAATTGCTGAGCAGAATTATTATAAAATATATACCATAGCAGTCTCCTAATAAAGGCCTACTCAACAAGAGAAATAATTACCAGACTCTAGTATGAAGTGAGAGAAGGAAAATTATCCAAGGTTAGCCTTTAGTTTCATTTCACGTACGGGGGAAAAAAAATTAAGATCAGGGCCCAGGATCATAGGACTATCAAAAGTCAACTTAATTTGAAGATTGTAGAATGTTTCCTCTGTATTATTATAGTTGGAAACATCACCTTTCTTTTAATATTTAGTAGACCAAGCAGGAAGAAAACCATTAAGGACATAGTTGAAGTGTATAATATTTCCACTCAACTTGATCTAACATAGATGTTTATATAGTATTTCATCCAATAACATTATACTTCTCTTCAAGTTCAGACGGACCATTTATCACAACAAATCACATTATAGAACAGAAAACACACCTGAGTAAACTCACAAGAACAAAAGTCATACATAGCACATGAATATGTTTCCCAGAACATAATGAAATCAATGAAACAACAACAGCAGCAGCAGTAGCAACAAATGAAATAGTAAAACTCAAATATCTGGAAAATTCCCAAATATTTGAAGACTAAATTGCACAGTACCAAATAATAAATGGGTTAAATAACAGTTTTGGATTATCTATCAGACCCCCAAAAGAAGTCTTGAGATGTTAAAAAAAAAAAGGTATTTTCTTGTTATTTTTTTAAATATATTTTTATAATCCATCTAAATTTGACTTTATATATAATGAAATAGGGATAAAGGTCCTTTCTTCCCCTGCTCCTCAATATTGCTATTTGTAAGTATACATAAAGCAAGGTAAGATCAAAAATTGACCTATTTGGGCATAAAAATGCAACAATCTTAGGGCTGATGCATAGCACAGTGGGTAGAACATTTGCGTTACACCTGGCTTACTAGGGTTTGAGCCCAGTTATCTTATATGGCAGGAGTGCAAAATCAGGAGCAACCCCAGAGTATCCAAACATTAAAAACACACCCCTCAAAGTAAGCCTCCAAATTAAACTTTAAAAATACAGAGAGCTGGGCCCAGAGAGATAGCACAGCGGTGTTTGCCTTGCAAGCAGCTGATCCAGGACTAAAGGTGGTTGGTTCGAATCCCGGTGTCCCATATGGTCCCCCGTGCCTGCCAGGAGCTATTTCTGGGCAGACAGCCAGGAGTAACCCCTGAGCACCGCCGGGCGTGGCCCCCCCCCCAAAAAAATACAGAGAGCTACTTTGGCAATTTAAAATTTCTTTTAAATTTTTGGGCCATACTCAGTGGTGCTCATGGGTTGTTCCTTTCTCTGTGCTCAGTAATTACTCCTGGAAGGCTCAGGAGATCACATGGGTTGCTGAGGATTGAACTCAGTGAAAGCAATTAATATTTAATATTTAATTAAAGTGCAAGGCAAATACCCCAACTCTCTATACTGTTGCTCAAAAATGATAGTTGTTATTCCATTAAAGGCCTTCCTGATTTTTTATTCAAATACCAGAAAGGGCAATAGGCAATAAAATAAAACCCACAGCAGGGCCGAGGGAGCCAGGTGGGCTTTGACATATCAAAAGAGATTTAACAGAAAGAAGATGAGGTAATGCCTTTGCTTAGGGTCAATAACTGGGTGTCATCTTACAATAAGCATCATTAAATTATTTCATTGAGATTTGTGAGAAATAACTGGATGAGCCAAAGACCATAATATTTGGATTTGTAACGCAGACCATCCCACTAACCACATAATAATTAGTGAGTCTTCAGAACTTTTGTTTTCTCATTTATAAAAATAATTCTCGGGGCTGGAGAGGTGGTGCAGCAGTAGGGCATTTGCTTTGCGTTTGACTGACCTAGGACGAACCACACTTTGTTCCCTGGCATCTCATATGGTCCCCAAGCCAGGAGCCATTTCTGAGCACATAGCCAGGAGTAACTGGGTGTGGCCCCCCCAAAAAAAACTCCAAAATAAATTTCTTATTTTTTACTGATGTCAAATTATTTAAAAAATATTTAAGAGGGGCCGGAGAGATAGCACAGCGGTAGAATGTTTGCCTTGCATGCAGCTGTCCCAGGACGAACCTGGGTTCGATTCCCGGCATCCTGTATGGCCCTTCATGTTTGCCAGGAGCGATTTCTGAGTGTAGAGCCAGGAGTAACCCCCTAAAGTCACCGGTGTGGCCCCAAAACCAACCAACCAACCAACTAACTAAACAAAATATTTACCAATTTATATGTGAATGTTGGTATATAGTTAGATATAGATGCAGAGCTTAATATACTTAAGATATATCAGATCTTGAATACATCTGTGGGAAATTGTCCCCCTGGTAAAAACCCCAAGGTCAGGATAGTCTCCTGGTTAAACAAGTTCTGCTTAGTTTAAACAATGAGAGCTAGAAAATATGACCAAGCAGAATAAATTAGGAGAGTGTCATGACTTCAGGGCTACTTATTAAAAGTACTTCCTGATTGCTTTTCCCTTATGGCCAAGTTGTGTAGTTATCACATTATTTGTACTTGAAGGTATGCTAAAGAATGGTCCTGTGACAGAATCCAAGGGGACGATGGTACATTAAACTAATAAAAAAGCCCCAAACTTCCCCTTGCTCGGGAGGGGCTCTCAGGCTGGCTTGCAGCCTGGACATTCACTTTCCTTTGGCAGGTGGGCGGGAGGTGGGTGGCGCACACCAGCAGTGCTCAGGCCTTTGTCCTGGTTCTGCGCTCAGGGACTATTCCTAACAGTGTTTGGGGACTGACCGTACGGTTGAATCCAGGTCAGCTGGTAAAAAAGCAAAACAAAACAAAAAAACAACTCCTTTCCCATTGTAATATTTTTTGGGGAGGCTAATAACCTACCAGTTAATAATGGATTATTTCTTGCTTACATGGACTATTTATTTTTTGAATATCTTTATTTAAGAACCATGATTACAAACCTGTTTGTAGTTGGGTTTTCGTTATAAAAACTTCAACCCCTGGTGCCAAGAGATAGCATAGTGGTAAGGCATTTGCCTTTCATGCAGAAGGTCTGTGGTTCGAATCCCAGCATCCCATAGGGTCCCCCCTTGAGCCTGCCAGGAGCAATTTCTGAGCACAGAGCCAGGAGGAACACCTGAGCCCTGCCAAAATTCAACCCCCTTCACCAGTGCAACGTTTTCACAACCAATTTTAAGAAAAATAAAATACATTAGTGTAGGGCCGGAGCAGTGGCTCAAGTGGTAGGGCATTTACCTTGCATGTGCTGACCTAGGACGGACTGAGGTTGGATCCCCCGGCGTCCCATCTGGTCCCCCAAGCCAGGAGCGATTTCTGAGTGCAGAGCCAGGAGTAACGTGGCCCCAAACCAAAAAAAGCTCTGGGGGGATGGGGAGGAGGCAAACTCCTCCCCCATGCCTTTTCATACTGGAGAGGGAGGCTGTAGCTGGACCCAGACTATCCCACATGCCAGGATTCCTGCTCCTCTCCTACGGGTGTGGCTGGGAATCTGGGCAGACAGCTGGCCAATGGCCTCCTGGGCTGACCACTTAGTCCAAGAGACCGAGATGCCCCCCACATGCCAAACTGGTCTTCAGGGCCAGGTCTGGCAACTGGGCTCTGGGGTGCTGGGGGAGGAGGGAAACTCCTCCTGTATTCATACTGGACCCCCTGCAGCGGTGTCTTTTCTTACTAATACTCATTTTCATGCGCCCGCGCGACAAATATACTTTTTAAGCATTGTCTAAAAATGTTCTTTATTCTAGACGGTTCCTAGGAAAGGAAACAAAATGCCAAAGATTTGGATGATAACACTCAAATAGATCTTTAAAGTCAGTCTATATGTGGATGTGACTTTCTGCACTGACTCCAAGCTGAACCATAAACAAATATATATATATATATATATATATATATATATATATATATATATATATATATATATATATATAGCCCCTGTCATGTATTGCCTCTCCCCTACTCCTGTGCCTCTTCTATCCCCTCATTTCCCAATCCTGATCCATTATCTTCCCCTAATTTAACCCTCTTTATCCTCAGTTCCTAACTTGGTAGGCACCAAGACCAACCTCCTGCCCCAAAAAGACCACCTTCTAGCTCCTCAGTGAAAGACACCCTCTGGCTCCCCATTCTCATGCATCGGCTAAGAACTACAACCAGCACACCTGCGGACTCAGGCTTGATGGCCCCTCTCACCTCAACCAAATCGTGGACTGTTGCACGATACAGGAATCGGCCTCAGCAAAACTTCCAGCTCAAAGACACTATAGGGTTCCGTAATGCCGCAAAGCATGTCTCAAACTCAATTCCAAGGCCTGTGAATCGAAAAGTACCTTGACTTTTACTCCCCACAAGAATATATCAAAAGACCTAATTGGGAGTCTTATATTGCCTATGGAAGCTCAATACCTATATAACAATACATCTTAAGATGTGTATTCCTAAATATACAGGTAGCCTTCTCCACCACTTGTTTAATTCGAATACCTTTTCTTTTTAACTCAGTTTTATTTATTTGTTCTATTTTAATATATACATCCTTACCATTTTTGGTGCTGCTTGGTACAAAAAGCCTTGACTGGGATAAAAGCTCAGATCAAAACCAGATCACAGAGACTGTGTGTGCAGCCTGTCATCCTTACCCAGAATAGCACCAGCAGCACAGTATGACACCATACGTTTTTGTATGGGCACAGTAAAAAAAGGGGAAACCATAGACACAGAAACAAGACCTTATCTTCTACAGATAAGAACTCACTTTTTATTGCAGAAGGGTGCCTCCCAACCTGAACATGTGTCATGTGGATACAACCAGTCCCCAGGAGATTGGACAGTGTTAGTCCAATCCGAAACCCCAGATCCCCGATGTAGAAATGATACAGCTCCGGGCAACACCACCAGGAACTAAGCTCCATTGGGAGATTTATAACACTGCTCTGGCACCAACTTGTGCCAGTTTTGATATGACAACGAGGAAAGGACAACTTGACCTAAGACCAGGTTGTCCTATCACATCACCTAACACTAAATGGAAATCAGTGAGGTATCGTCCTTTGAACTGTGAAAAATAAGAGCACCAACAACAGAAAACTGACTGTGACAACTGTGACTGAACAGAGCCTACCTTGGGACTAATAAGGAAAACCCTACCCTAGGCTGTAGCCCAGGACACATAAACAACAACAACAAGATGTCTTATTGCAGAGGTCCAACGTGGACAACAGAGACTGAGCAGAACCTCTTGATCCATAATATCCTAGGCTTCGGCTTAGGGACTGAACGAAAACAGGGAGCAAGTGTTACAGAAGACTGAACACTACAACAACAATGGATAGGAACCTCTCTAGAACCTAGAGACTCTATCCTAGACCCTGACCTATAACCTGCACAAATACCAAGATCACTAGCTACAGTGGCTTGATTTTCTCACACACAACTGAGAGGAAAGTTTCCTGGCATCACAAAAAAGCCTTTGGGATGTGATAATGAGTATATATGGAGCCAGGGGTTGAACCCATGATGGTATGCTTCAAGGATGGAGAAACCCTGAATCTCTTACGCCACAGGAATTCCCTCTCTTCCCCAATGCTTACTGTGCCTCTGCAAAAAAAAAAAAAAAAAAAAAAAAAAAAGTGGGGGGAATGCCAAACCCTACCACTCCAGCACACATACTTTTTCTTGTTTTGTGTTGATTTTTTTAGTTTTTGACTTTATTTTCCTTCTCTTTGTTCTTCCACTTTTCTCTTTCTTTTTCACTCTTATGGTTATTATTTAGAGATTTATTTTTATTTTTATTTGCCGGGTCCATTTTTTTCTTTTTTCTTCCATTTTTCTTTTTTTTCTCTCTCTTCTTTCTTTTTTTTGGTATTTGTCACCAATTATTTTTGGTATTTATTTATTTATTCTGATTAAAAACACATTTTTTTCCATAATGGCTCACATATCTTTCACAGTAGTATTTTAGGTACATATTAACATTGAGTCAGGGGAATACCCATCACCAACTATGTCCTCCCCCCCATTCCAGTTCCCTTTCTATAATCCATATACCCCACCATCACCCCCCGGGCTGCTAGAGTAGGTGGACCCCTCTTTGTCTGGCTTACTATTAGTGATCACATATCTGTTTGGTCCTGGAACCCTCCCTTGTTTCCCCCTTTATTTAAGAGGCAGAGCTAGAAAAATCGAGGTATGTGGTTTTGTTTGAAGGAAAGAAAAGCAATAGATTGGGGTACAAAATAAGAGGGAAAAAAAAAGAAGTCAAAAGTCAAATACGCTGAAAATGGGCAGAGTCCCTCTAGAGGCTTCCAACCTCAGTTTGAGAGAGGACATGAAAAAGGTAATTGAAACACCACAACAATACAGAAAAAAATATCGAATTAAATAACTGGTGAGCACTACAGCAATAAAGACGGGCACCACACAATAGTTCTGAAATCACAATGGTTCTGAAATCAAATCGTGCTCGAGTGCAAAAAGAAAGAGAAAGACAAGACAAAATAAAATAAAATAATATTGGAGACATCAACCGTAATCTCCACACCAAAATAAAGACGTCAAAAAAATCGATCAATTGATAAATAAACATGCGGAAAAATGATTGTTTTGTGCTTTTTTTTTTTTCTTCTTTTCTTTATCCCCCTGCATAGGCACAGTAACTCTTGGGGTTATTGTAGAGGGAAGTCCCTTGACCTAGGAGACACAGGGTTTCTCCACCCCTGAAGTATACTGTCATGGGATTAACTCTAGACTCCTTGTATGATCATTCACAATCCCCTTGCTGCTTTCGTGGTGTGTGGAAGACTTCTGCTTTGTCTTGGATGGTAAAATCAGACCTCTGTTTCTAGAGATCTTGGTGGCTGTGCAGCTCAGGGAATGGAGTTTATGAAGTCTTTCTTTGTGGTTCTAGCAGTTCTGCTTCCTCAGTGTCGTTTTAATTCATCTTCTGTAGTTGGTGGTCTTGGTCATTATGTTGCTCCTAGGATGGAGCCTGGATAAGGTCTTTCGTTATGTTTCCAGAAGACCCGTTCAGTTGCAGTTGTCTCAGTCGGACTTCTGGAATTGGAGCTCTTGTTTGTTGAACAGATTGTATACCAAAAGTTAGGCTAGAGCTTTTTGTTGCTGTTGTTGTTGTTGTTGTTGTTGTTGTTGTTGTTGTTGGTCCCTGGATGCGTACTGTCCAGTCTTGGTTGCAACAACCAGTTGTCTGTATATAGTGATCTTGGCTTTTGCACAGATCAAAGGGTGACATGTTTTCTAATTTTGTCTTATCGACAGCTGATGAGGAAGGACAACTTGCTCTTAGATCAGGTTGTTCCCATTTCCTCATTGTCAGGTTATCAATTAAGAATTGGCGCATGTTGGTGTCAGAGTAGCATTGTAAATGCCCTGGAGGGGGTTTGGTTCCTGGAGCTGTTGTGGAGAACTCTGTCGTATCTATGTCTGGGATCCAGGAGTTAAGGCTGAACGGTCAGTGTCTAGTTCCCTGGAGCCTAAGTTGTTTCCACATGACATACATTCAGGGTGGGAGATGTCCCTGTGTTGTAAACAAGTATGAGTTCTTATCCCTAATAGATAAGAACTTGTTTTTATACATACTATTTCCCCTTTGTTTAATATGTCTTTGCAGGAGGATGTGGTGTTACATTATATTGCTGGTGGATTTGGGGGGGTGGAGAGAAAAGAAACCAGACTCCCGACAAAAACTAAGAATATATATGCTCACACATATCTAAAGGAAAAAAGTTTCTTTAAAAAAAAAAAAAAAAAAAAAGAAGGGGCCGGGCGGTGGCGCTAAAGGTAAGGTGCCTGCCTTGCCTGCGCTAGCCTTGGACGGACCGCGGTTCGATTCCCCGGTGTCCCATATGGTCCCCCAAGCCAGGAGCAACTTCTGAGCACATAGCCAGGAGTAACCCCTGAGCGTTACCGGGTGTGGCCCAAAAACCAAAAAAAAAAAAAAAAAAAAGAAGAAGATTAAATAAAAGATGTAATTAAAGGGATAAAGTGGGGCCAGGAGAGATAGCATGGAGACCAGGCGTCTTTCCTTCCTGTAGAAGGATGTTGGCTCAGAACCCGGCATCCCATATGATCCCCCGTGCCCACCAGGGACGTTCTCCAAGCATAGAGCCAGGATCACCCTCCAAGCGCTGACAGGAGTGACCCAAAAGAAGCAAAAACAAATCAAATCAAATAAAAAACTAAAACAAGACAAAACAAAACAAACAAAAGAAACTAACAAGAATAAAAAAGAAAAGAAAAAAAGAAAAAGGGGAGAAAGTAATACAGGAGATCACTTTACATTTGAGGAGAAACAGGATAAGAGGTAGTGTTATATAGGTCTTATACTTATGATGAAAGAATAGGGTTCCCCCTTGTCTTTTGAGATTTCCTTGTGAGGTGTGGGGTCCAGGCAGGGAGGTCTTGGGTAGAGTTCTTGCAGTGGGGGTCCTTTGGAGCTAGTTCCGATAGCAAGCCACAGTCCACATTAGGGAGAGGTACTTAGGAGGGCCACACTGCATGAGTCAGTCAGGGTGTTGGTTGTATTTTTCTTGACGGGAATGAGGTGAGAGCTTGAGTGGGTGTCTCTTCACTTGGGTAGTGAGTACTGGCTCGTTGTGGTAGGAGGTCTTTCTTGGTGCCTAGTGGATTAAGAGCTGAGGGTGAAGAGTTAGAGTGTGGTGGGGATATCGGGGGTGGGATTGAGGGGTGAAGGTATAATCGGATTTCTGGAGGAGGGAGAGGGGATAGTATATGGGAGGGTTTACATAGGGTATAGGTTTGTGGTTTCGGTTTGTCCCTTAAGAAGAATTCCTGTCTCTGTGTGCTCCTGTGCACATATAAACATATAGAAGTTAGCTTAGGTGTATATTAATGTAGAGAGGTGTGGAATGCAAGAGGTGCGCTGAGTACTAAGTATAGTTCTTGTAAGGAAAGGAAACTAATAGGTCAGCTTATGGGTATGTATAGGTTTCGTGTCTCGAGTACTGACCATTATGTTAGTGAGGTCTATCTATATAGGTGTTTACCCTTTTCAGTTTTGTCCACAGCACCCTATATGTCAGCATTCCTTTCCTACACAGGAGGTAACCATGTGGTTTTTATTTGACGTAGATTGAGTTGATGATAGTAAGGAGGAGAAGGTGGAAGAAGAGGGAGACAAGAAGAATAGGAAAAACAAGACAAAACAAAACAAACCAACAATCAAACACCAAAAACAAAAAAATATGAAGTAATGAGAAGAGAGGCTATAAGAGCAAGGGCATGTTAGTTTGGTTGAAAGGGTTCGATGCTTGGGCCCTGTGGTAAAAATCTGTAGGTCTTGGTTGTTTCTTCGGTGATCTGGCTGGTCCTGTGCTTCAGGTCCTAAAAGAAGGCATAATCTAGAAGTAAAGGGTATGTGAAAGAGTTTTATCTGGCCATTTTCATGCTTCAAGCAGAGTATGGTGCCTCGTGTTGTCACCAAATTTTTTTTCTCCCTTTTTTCTTATCCTTTTTATCTCCAATGACAGTGGAATGGATGCTCAATCTACAAGCTGTAAAGTGGAGACCAGTTGCACTAGCATTCTGGGGGGGTAAAGGAGGGAGATATGGGATGCATACTGGGAACAGGGGCGGAGGGAGGACAGCACTGGTGGTGGGAATGCCCTCATTCATTGTCACTATGTTCCATAAATAATACAGTGAAAGATTTATAATGCACTTTGGTCACAATAAAAATTAAAAAAAAAAAGAAAAAAAAAAAAAGAAAAGACATTAGTGTAGGGCTGGAGCAGTGGCTCAAGCGGTAGGGCATTTGCCTTGCATGTGCTGACCTAGGACGGATCAAGATTGGATCCCCCGATGTCCCTTCTGGTTCCCCAAGCCAGGAGCGATTTCTGAGCGCAGAACCAGGAGTAACCCCTGAGTGTCACTGGGTGTGGCCCCCAAACCAAAAAAAGACATTATTGTAATAATGCCCAGAAACAGTAGAGATAAGGGCTGGAAGGACTGGCTCACGATATGAAGCTCACCACAAAGAGTGGTGAGTGCAGTTGGAGAAATAACTACGCTGACAACTATCATGACAATGGTAATGAGTGAAAGAAATAGAAAACCTGTCTCAAAGGCAGGCAGGGGGTGAGGGAGGAGGGAGATTGGGGCATTGGTGGTGGAATGTAATATTGTTCTGAGTCAGTGAAGTGGAAGCTATGAGCTCCAACCCCGAGAGATTGGGGAGCACGGGTCTGGAAGCAAACACCAACCCAGGACATAATCCACACAGATTGAAGGACATAAACAGGTTCAGGAAAATTCCGCCACAGCCTTCTGCTCACTAGCAAGAGGTACCGGCAGGCAGATAGACCGGTTGTGGAAACCAAAACTGCAACCAGCTTCTTCTTGAGACCTGAGGTCTGTATTGGGAAGAGAAGGACCCCACCCACTTGGGTGGAGAACAGGGCCCAGCCCAAAGGTACTTCCAGACATTGAGTGAGAAGCACCAGCAAAGAAGAAATAACCTGAATAGAATAAAAACTGGTTATTCCAACAGCCCAGGATATGTCTATTTTTTAATGTTTATTTTATTAGGGAAAATTTTAGCTGAAAATTAAGACTGCAGAATTAGCAAAATGAAACTCAGAAAATAAAAGGAAAGTAGTAAAGATAAAAACAGATATTTATAAAATAGAAAAATAAAGAGATAAATTATAGGAAACTAATAAAGACAGTTGATTTTCTTTTTTTTTTTTTTTTTTTTTTTTGGTTTTTGGGCCACACCCGTTTGACGTTCAGGGGTTACTCCTGGCTATGTGCTCAGAAATCGCCCCTGGCATGGGGGGACCATATGGGACGCCGGGGGATCGAACCGCGGTCCTTCCTTGGCTAGCGCTTGCAAGGCAGACACCTTACCTCCAGCGCCACCTACCCGGCCCCGACAGTTGATTTTCTTTTGGTTTTGGGGTCACACCGGCAGCACTCAGGGGTTACTCCTGGCTCTACACTCAGAAATCACTTCTGGCAGGCTCGGGGGACAATATGGAATGCCGGGATTCAAACCATTGTTAGTCCTGGGTTGGCTGTGTGCAAGGCAAACGCCCTACCCCTGCGCTATCTCTCCGGCCCCAGATAGGCAATTTTTTAGAAGACTATTAAGAAAAGTCTTTGACAATAATGAAAAGCAGAAAAGAGAAAACGTGGTCCCCCAAAAGAAACACACACAAAAAAAAACAACCCCCATCATCATCATGTAAATATCACTAATAGAAATGATACCAATAATTATAATTTGAAATAATAACAGAAAAGCACACTGTTCTTGTTTTTGTTTTTTTTTTTCTGGTTTTTGGGCCACTCCTAGTGATGCTCAGGGGTTGCTTCTGGCTTGGGGAATCATATGGGAGGTGGGGGAATCAAACCAAGGTTGGTCTGGGACAGCCACGTGCAAGGCAAACGCCCTACCACTGCGCCATCGCTCCGGCCCCTGGAAGTGAGTTTTAAATAGAGATGTTATGCTAATAGTACAAACAACTAATACATAAAACCTCACTTGCTTTATTTCTAACGGTTTTATTTCAATTACATAATTTAATTATCCCTATGACTTATACACAAATGAGGAAATTGGGGTGCAAAGGGCGAGAGCATCTTGACATGGTTAAGAGCTGGTCGATAGGGAGCTGGGGTTTGAACTCAAGCACAAACACAGCCTTCCGCATCGTCACCAGGCAGAGAGTGTGTATTGTGTGTCACAGTCAGTGTGTGTTCGCGTGTCAGTGTGTCACCGGAGGAAAACTTCACACCTCTGGACTCTTACACACATTCTTTGCTTCCTCCAGCCCAGCCCAATTGCATTCCTAGTATTTTTGCCTAACAACAAGGTATTTTTTTTGTGTTTCCCTTCTCTCCTGTTTTTCCCTCCATCCTTAAAAATACTATTAATTATTTTAATACAAACCTTTCTGGAAAAGCAACACCAGGCACCGCATGCATTCCAAGTCTGGTTTTTGTTACCAGAGTTGCTTTCCACATATGATTCTCACCAGGAGCGTGAAGTTACGGTGCCCGTCTTGGGACGCGAAGGAGTTGGTTCTGCTTTGCGATTGGTGCTGTCAACCTCTGGACTAAATAAAAAGTGTCCAATTATATTTCAGAGCTATTATGCAATTTCACCAGGAAAAAGGCTGAGCAGAATGATGAATCTATAAGGTAGTTGAAATGAATGCTATTTTCTTTTATATATATTATGTGGGTTATACAAGAGAGAATTGCTCTAATATTTCTATACAGGAGCATTTTTCCATCCAAGGTTTCCCTTATTATGAAGAATATGTGTATCACTGTAATTTCTTATTGGGAAAATTATATTGGTCGATCCTAATTTTTTTGTTTTGGTTTTGGGCTATACCCAGTGACACTAAGTGGTTTCTCCTGGCTATGCGCTCAGAAATAGCGCCTGGCTGGGGAGGGGGATCAAACCCAAGTCCGTCCCGGGGAGCCACGTGCAAAGCAAACACCCTACCGCTGCGCTATTGCTCCAGCCCCATTCCTAATTTTTTTGTTTTGTTTTGTTTTGTTTTGGGGTCACACCCGGCAGCACTCAGACTCCTGGCTCCACACTCAGAAATGGCTCCTGGCAGCCAGTTCTTCTATGTCTCTTCAGCTGTTATGTTGGGGGCTCTGGGCAGGACAGCTAGCCATAGGCCCCCTGGGCCGACCACTTAGTCCAGGGGACTGAGACCCCCCCACGCCAGACGGGTCTTCAGGGCCATGCCTGGTAAATGGGGTTCTGGGGGGAGCGTGGGGGAGAGAAATTCTTCCCCTATGCATACTGAATCCCCTTCAGGAGTTCTTTTCTTACTAGTATTCATTTTCAAAACCTTGCGGGCACAAATGCGCCTGCGTGACATATACTTTTTAACAACACCCAAAAATATTCTTAATCCTCGACTGTTTCTAGGAAAAAAATATGGAATTCCCTAGATTTGGAGGATAACATTCAAATAGGTCTCTAGAATCAGTGTATATGTAGACGTGACTTCCTACACAGTGGTCCTCTCTGAGTGCCAAGCCTAATCCATAAACAATTCATCTATACAATGTATATAGCCCCTAATTGTAGACAATATTGTTTGTTTTCTAAAAACAAATGGGGGAATTGTTGTGTATGTAAACATTTTATGGGATTACTATGTTACTGACCCTACCCTGATAGATGATTATGCCCTACCCTAGGGTGTGACCTGGCATTCTGCCCCCACCCTAGGGTGGTACTTGATTCTGCTCCCACCATTGGTTGGTATCTGATCCCACCATTGGATGGTACCTGATTCTGGGGGATAAAAACAAGGGTCTGTGGAAGGCGAGAGGCTTTTGGCAGGAACTAATGCTGAGGCTTTGGACTTCAGTCTTGTCCACCGAATAAAGGTAACATTTCCACAAGCCTGACTGTCTGCGAGCTATTTACCCGCCATTTCACCTCAGAACCCTCGGCTGAACAGGGTGGCAGATGCGTGCTCCGAGCTGCAGGGGAAAGACCTCATCCTCCATCCCTCCATCAGTCAACCTCTTCAGGGGCTGACTTGCAACAGCCCCTCTGATATATTTCCCCTCCCTCACACCGAGCCCCTTCTACTCCCTCTTCTGCCAATCTGGATTCGTTATCTTTCCCTCAATTAACCTTTTTACCCTCAGTTCTTTAATTTGTTAGGGACCAAGACCATCAGTACCCCACGTTTACCTTTTTTAACTTCAGTGCTACACAGTCCTAATCACAGACCAAAGTTGTGCATTGGATTTAACAACCCCAACTATTTCAAAAGACATAAAATGGACCCATATGTCTTTTGAATATTTTATGTGTATTTTCTTTAACAGCTATAACACTTTCTGAATATTCTTTTACTGTAACGATTCTACCCACTTTTTATCTTGTCTTCTCTTTGTGAGCTGTTCAATAAGGAATTTTGATGGAAGAGTCCCTCAGTTTAATGCTTATGATTGAACCATGTCATGGGGATTGTTGGACTTGTTCTTATGGCCCACATATGCGCTGATAATGCCATGTGGCATTGTTCCTTGTTTGCATAGGCACATTAAAATGGGAAAATACTATACATACAAATAGAGATGAGAACATACAAATCTTGTAGTGCAATGGAACCTTACACCCTGAACATTGATATAATGACCTGGCACAGGCCTCAGAAGAATGGGCATCCTCCATTCACCCCTGAACCAGGGAAGCTATCTACAAAACATCCAAGGTTTTTTATAACAACACCTGGAAGCAATCCTCTGCCAGGGAAGACCCTACCATGGCTCTGACATCGACCTGCTCAAAAGAGACTTCCCTTAACACTAAGAAGACTTGACAACAACAATGACCTGCTTATAGGACAGGGTTCTCTGCATTGCTCTTTAATTGTGAGGTAAAACGAGAGGACGCTCTGCACTATCCTGACTGCAATGTAGGATATGCAGATTCCAGGATCTTTAATACAGAAACATGATACCAACAACAGACTGTGTGAAAAATAAAAGTGTGCTGTCACTACAGACAATGACTTGGATTGGACAAACTAGTTTGCCTGGAGCCTAGTATTGGTCTTGTGCCAGGAAACTTCAGGGGTAGGGTCTCCTTATATTTAGGTTAAGGCTTTTCCTTCCCATGTCCCCCATACTTTGGTGGGCCTATGCAAATGATAATTGCCACTCTAACATCGTTTTTACTGTGCTCCTTTGACTCTAAACCTTAAGAAAAAAAGCCCACTTAAACTTTTGAGGTTAACTTAAACTAATATGCATATGCATGGAAATGTAAAAAACTACTGTGCCTTCAAATTTAAGGAGTTACATATGTTTTATGTCTTTAGATTGCTTTGTTTGCTGCTAAGAAATATTAAGTACTACAATCTGGGGACTTGAGGGACAAAGTAATTGTACATGAGTTCTGTTTTATTTTTCTTAATGTTCTTTGGCTGAAAGTTCAAAGTTAAGATATCAGCAATGGGACTACTGAGAATTCTGTTTATGGGTGTTTGTCCTTCCACTGTAACTTTACCTTGTCCTCTTTCTTTGCATCTTTGTTCTCATAGTTAAAAATTAATAAAAAAGAATTAAGAAGATAACCCCGGCCATTACTCCATGAGCTTAATCATTATTAACTTCTCTAACAAAAGGGTGGATTAAACACTAGAAGTACCAATGGATCAAGGCGTTCCAACATGTGACAGACAAGTGGGCCCTTGCTGCCCAACTCTTGGAGACAGATCTTTTTCTAAAGCTTTCCAAATGAATACTGTGTTTGACAAACAGCACAAAAGCACTGCAGGTCTAGCTCTCCTTGCGAAGCTTAGGGAAGCTGTGAAAAATGCCCACTTGGCACTGATGTTATGCAAGAATTGTTTTCAGATGTATTTTTCTTGTCTGTGTTGTGTTTGTATATGTCTCCTTCTGAAACTTCTGCCTCAGGAACTGAGATACTTATTTCTGCTGATTCCAAGAAAACAAATGAGCAGAACACCTTGACTAAGAAAAAAAAATTGCTCCTGGCAGGCACAGGGGACCACAAGGGATGCCGGGATTCGAACCAATGACCTGCATCAAAGGCAAACACCTTACCTCCGTGCTATCTCTCTGGCCCCAATTCCTAATAATTTTTATGTCCAAAACTAAGTAACTAATAGGAAATAGCTCACATCACTATATATAAATAGATATATTATAAATAGATATGATATTACATCTATTTCATGCATTCTGTAGAAGGAAAGACACTTAAATGAGATGAATATTCTTTTTTTTTTTTTTTTTTTTTTTTGGCTTTTGGGCCACACCCGGCGGTGCTCAGGGGTTCCTCCTGGCTGTCTGCTCAGAAATAGCTCCTGGCAGGCATGGGAGACCATATGGGACACCGGGATTTGAATCTTTGGTCCTGGATCAGCTGCTTGCAAGGCAAACACCGCTGTGCTATCTCTCCAGGCCCAAGATGAATATTCTTAAAATAAATTCAATTGACATCTCAGGAAGTTTTTCTTTATAAATCTTGTAAAATGTGTTACTAGAGGCACAGACTCTTAGGAGGAAAAGTGAATCATCAGCATTCTATAAATCATGTATTTTTAGAGTAAAATCACAGTTATTGGGTAATTTATTTGATAATCAAATGAGATAAAAGGCCCTTTTATATGGAAGAAGAGATAAACTGGATACTTGATAATAAGAATGTCAATGTTTGCGGCCTGGAGAGATAGCACAGCGGCATTTGCCTTGCAAGCAGCCGATCCAGGACCAAAGGTGGTTGGTTCGAATCCCGGTGTCCCATATGGTCCCCTGTGCCTGCCAGGAGCTATTTCTGAGCAGACAGCCAGGAGGAACCCCTGAGCTCCGCCGGGTGTGGCCCAAAAGCCAAAAAAAAAAAAAAAAAAAGAATGTCAATGTTTGATAAAAAAGAAATAAAGGAAGAAAGAAGAAAGAGGGAGAAAAGGAAGGAAGGGATTTAAAGAGAGAAGGAAGAAAAGAAAGTAGAAAAGAAGATCCCATTCTGTTTCTATGCTGTGGTCTGTGGGACCAAAATATTGAACTTGCTGTGAAATTTTTCACTGAGGGCACAGCACTGGGCTTTCGTAGCAAACCACCTATTATGAAACTGCTTGGGGGAAAGCTTCCAGTGAAAATACAGGAAATCTGTTATGTGTTTAGAAATGTTCTTTCTCAGATATGGAGCAATGTCATTTGCAAACCTAAAATATTTTGGAGGATAAATTATTGGTCAATTTTCTCTCATTTCAAACATTTCAGTAGCCTGGATGGTTTATTAGCCAGGTTGAAACAGAGAAAAACTTCAGATTAGAGTTTGGTGTTTCAACCCAGAAATAAGATACTCTCATGCCTTTTAAGTTGTGTGTGTGTGTGTGTGTGTGTGTGTGTGTGTGTGTGTGTGTTTTCATTCATCAGTTCCAACATTTTGGGGGAGAATAATCAAAGCTATAGAAACCAAAAGAATTTCTTCTGCTAAATTCAGACTGACCTTTAAACAAGTCATTTACCTCTTTGGGTCTGTTCTATTTTGCCCCTTGTGCATTATTTAAATAATCTGGACCGAGTCCCATCTTTGTTGGTCTGGTAGAGGAAGAGAGCAAGTCCTTGGCTGGAGGCATAGAAGGTAAAATGGTACTTGGATGAATTTTATTTTTAGCTCACAGAGACTTATTTTCTAACGAGGGAGTCAGAATGATGATACGTATTTGTTAAGAATTTGGATCAATGATTCGAGCAACAATGATAGACATGCAAATTACTGCTTCGATGTGACTTTCTTTTCCCAAGGATTATAGGGACAGACCGACCTCTAATTATATGTCACTTAGATGTGGCCCTTTTCTTTAGAGGATGTTCAGATGTGATGTAAACATTCATTAAGACTTGCATCTTCCCTGTGAAGTGAATGTGATGGTTTTTTGGACACACACAGGACAACAAACAGACACAATCCTTAGAAGCTGCTCAAGGTTAGCCTGCTCCACGGTGCCACAGAGAACCAGGGGGACTGTTTATAAAGTGCTTGCTCTAACTTGCAGTATAATACAGGTATGTGGGGTCTAAGGCACAAATGAAGGCAGCTGCTCTTGTTTGTTTCCCCTAAGGGGGAAAATGGTGGCCACAAGAAGGTCAAACGAAGGTGCTACAATCAACCACTCGAGGTTTCAAATAAGTATAAAACATTCCTGATGGGGTACAGAAAGGCAGGCTGTAAAATGATTAAACGAGGGCAACTATGCAGCTGAGATGCTTTGTGGTGCTTTGCTGTGGCATCCACAACAGCTCTGCTTACTGAGTTGCTGCTGGCTGGAACAGGGCTGGTGGAACCTAGGAGAAGCCACCACATTCTCGCCTCCCCAGAACCAACCGACACAGTGGAATCAGGCAGTGGGCCTACGAGGCCCAGATTCTGGAATTATTTTGCTACAAATATCAGTTCATTTTTTAAAAAGCAATTTTTATTGTGACCAACTTGAATTACAAATCTTTCACAGTAACATTTGACAACTATCACTCCATTTTTTACTTTTCTTATTTGGGTTGGTGGTGTTCAGGGGTCACTCCTGGCTGGGTTCTAGGGACCATATGCCCTGGATTTGAACCAGGCTTGCTGGGGCAGTGGCCACAGCCGCATACTATTAAGGGCCTTAGTCTTGGAACTGTCTTTCCAGCGGATTTTCATTTTTGTTTTATTTTTGGGCCACACCCAGCAACACTCAGGGCTTACTTTGGCTCTGTGCTCAGGGGTAACTCTCGGCAGAACTTAGGGCACCGTATGTGGTACCAAGAATTGAGCCCAGGTCGGTCACTGGTATGGAAAGTGTCTTACCCATTGTATTATCTTGTAAAATAAAAATCCACAAATTTGTGAGATCACTCCATGTGCCATGTTTCTAACCCTTTAAGCAGTTGGATCTGATGAAGCAGGACAGCAGTGAAGAAATAATCAACCAAACCAGTCAGGAAAGGATAATCATGGCGTCCGTGGCCTTATGCTTTGCACTCTCTGCCGGAGCCAAAAAGCCAGAACTCCTCTTTCTTTGTTAAAACCAATTCCCAATACCAGGAGGGGGCAAGTTGAGTAATCCAGGTGGGCTTTTACATCTGAAGAGAGAGATTTATGGGAAAGAGGAAGATGGGGAACACCTTGGGGTTGATAGCTGGGAGTCCTCTTACATAGCTCTAAGTCTTGCCATTTACTTTTTTTTATTATCAACTTCTATAAATTTTTTTAAATTTCTTTTTTTTTTGTTTTGTTTTGTTTTTGGGTCACACTCGGCAGTGCTCAGGGGTTTCTTCCGGCTCTACACTCAGAAATTGCTGCTGGCAGGCTCGGAAGACCATGTGGGGTGCTGGGATTCAAACCACCATCCTTCTGCATGCAAGGCAAACATCCTACCTCCATGCTATTTCTCTGGCCCCCCACAATTTTTTAATTTCTTTCAAAAAAATAAGGTTAAAGTTTCCATATGACTCAGTGATATCACTTGCTGGCATCTATCTAAAAAACTAAAGGTTTTTTTTTTTAATCCATTCAGTTTAAAGGATATAAGCATTCCTATGTCCTTCATGTACTTAGAACAAGAGTCAACATATGGAAACAACCCATCTCTCTCTCTCTCTCTCTCTTATTTTTTAAATAATCTTTTATTTAAGCACCATGTTTACGAACTTTTGTTTTACTTTTTTACATAATATCTTTATTTCAGCACCATGGTTACCAACAAGATTGTAGTTGGGTTTCAAACATATAAGAACACCCCCTTCACCAGTGCAACGTTCCCATCACCAATGTCCCCCATCTCCCTCCTTGGTAGTTTCAGTTGGCTCCTTAAGTTCCGAGGTACTTTTGGGGGCTGATGTCACAGGCTTGGGAGCACAGGAGGGACTTTAGGGACTGTAGCGGGCAGTGGGAACCTCATGACTAGGGTAGAGCCTCCACCTACTTTTCCACCACCTCCCTTCCTCACAGGCTGCATTTCCTACTTTTCTAAAATCATGTTTCTTGCAAGCCTGTCACCTTTCCTCCCTGACTTCTTCCTTCAGTAGAGCACAGGAGACAAAGCAAAGAAGGAAATATAGTACTTAGCCAAGTTGGTCCAAACTGTTCCCCATACTGCCTTGCCAACAATATTAAATGCAAGGCAGTGCCAAACTGTTACGGCGTGTGCTCACTATCACAGGCTGAAGGAATCTTACCTGATTATAAGCATCTAATCAGGTAATCTAGTCAAACATCTGAACAGTTTGGAGAGAAGTAAATCATGAAGCATTTTTCTTTGATAAAGTCATCCTGTTCTCTCTCTCTTTTCTCTCTTTCTTTTCTTTTTCTTTCTTTCTCTTTCTTCCTTTCTTCCTTCCTTCTTTTTCTTCCTTTCCTTCCTTCTTCCTTCCTTTTTTCTTCCTTCCTTCCTTCTTTTTCTTCCTTTCCTTCCTTCTTCCTTCCTTTTTTCTTCCTTTCTTCATTCCTTCCTTCTTCCTTCCTTCCTTCCTTCCTTCCTTCCTTCCTTCCTTCCTTCCTTCCTTCCTTCCTTCCTTCCTTCCTTCCTTCCTTCTTTCTTTCTTTCTTTCTTTCTTTCTTTCTTTCTTTCTTTCTTTCTTTCTTTCTTTCTTTCTTCTTTCTTTGTCTCTTTTTCTTTCTTTCCTTTTCTCTCCCTCCCTCCGTCCTTTCCTCCCTTCCACCCTCCCACCTTCCCTCCCTCCCTCTTTCCCTCCCTTTCTTCCCTCCCTCCCTCTTTCCCTCCCTCCCTTCCTTCTTTCTTTCTTTCCTTCTTTCTTTCTTTCTTTCTTTCTTTCTTTCTTTCTTTCTTTCTTTCTTTCTTTCTTTCTTTCTTTCTTTCTTTCTTTCTTTCTTTCTTTCTTTCTTTCTTTCTTTCTTTCTTTCTTTCTCTTCCTTCCTCTTCCTTCCTTCCTTCCTTCCTTCCTTCCTTCCTTCCTTCCTTCCTTCCTTCCTTCCTTCCTTCCTTCCTTCCTTCCTTCCTCCTTCCTTCCTTCCTTCCTCCTTCCTTCCTTCTAAAAATTGTTTTTTGGGCTACACCCAGTGATGCTCAGAGGTTACTCCTGGCTCTGTGCTCAGAAATCGCTCCTGGCTTGGGGGACCATTTGGGACGCCAGGATATGGAACTGCTGTCAGTCCTAGGCTAGTGCCAGCTAGGCAGACTCCTTACCACTCCACCCCACCGCTCCCGCCCCTCCTTATTACATTTTTTCCTAACTTTATTTAAACCACAGCCAATGTGACCTTCCTTCCACCAATGTCCCCTGGCCAGTTAGCTTTGGTATCTCTGGCTAAAGTTCTGCGTTGCATTGAGATTATTTTCTAAGAAGAAATGTAGGTGAAGCTATCTAAGGAAGGGAAAGCTGCCCAGAGAAGAACTGACTTTGAAGTCAGTCGGAAAAAAATGACCTTCTCAGAGGTCATCGATTGAATTCTTTCTTAGTGTGTGGTAGATTCTATGGCCGGAGTTGAGTTTGTAAAAGCAGAGGGCTCTGGAGGAATAGGGATACTTTTTGAGGTATTTTAATGTAGCCAACCACAGGGGGTTGGTTTCTAGGTGAAGTAGGTTTAGGAATAAATGGTCCCTCTGCTACTATTTCGCAAAAATATGAATTGCCCTAGAGAAAGCCAGACTAATCTTTCAATGCCTTCCAGGTTTATTGAACCCTATTTTTACTAGTTCTTAAAGTGGGAAGATTTTGCACATATGAGACTTTCCTCTGTGGTAATGTGTAAAAGTAGCATTTCGACACACTGATGGCTGCAGTAGGATGTTTTTCTTCCTTTTATCCTCCTTACCTCTCTCCTGGTAAGGAGTGCCTCTTCATGACTTGTCATGTTGAGTTGTTTCTTACTTTGGTCTATCTTGAGCACACAATTGTCAGGTAAGTTTAACACATTATTTTTCTGGTACCACTCTTCTAAAATTTCCCACAGCTCTTCGCTGCATAAAACCAACAATAACAGCAACTAAAACAAACTGAATCATTAGGTGTGAGTAGATAGTATATTCAAAGCTAGGAATACTTCATTTTTACTTACTTCCAGAATATTGCTGGAACATTTTACAGACATCTCCAAAACTGGGTTCTACTATTTATTTACCTATTTATTTTATTTTTGGTTTTTGGGTCACACCCAGCTGTGATCAGGGGTTACTCCTGGCTCTAGGGTCAGAAATCGCTCCTGAAAGACGCGGGAGACCATATGGGATGCTGGGATTCGAATCACCATCCTTCTGCATGCAAGGCAAATGCCCTACCTCCATGCTATCTCTCCAGCCCAATTTATTTATTTATTTATTTATTTATTTATTTATATTTTGGTTTTCGGGCCACACTCAGTGGCACTCAGGGGTTACTCCTGGCTTAGCTCAGAGATAGCTCCTGGCAGGCTCAGGGGACCATGTGGGATGCCAGGAATAGAACCCTGGTTGGTCCCAGGTTGACTGCAATCAAGGCATTGCCCTACTACTGTGCTATATCTCCGGCCCCATCTACTATTTATTTTTATTTTTATTTTTTTGGTTTCTGGGTCACACCAGGCTGTGCTCAGGGGTTCCTCCTGGCTCTGTGCTCAGAAATCGCTCCTGGCAGGCTGGGGGGACCCTTTGGGATGCTGGGATTCGAACCACTGACCTTCTGCATGCAAGGCAAATGCCCTATCTCTATGCTATCTCTCCGGCCCCTGCTATTTACTATTTACTTTTTTTTTTTTTTTTTTTTTGGTTTTTGGGCCACACCCGGTAACGCTCAGGGGTTACTCCTGGCTATGCGTTCAGAAGTCGCTCCTGGCTTGGGGGACCATATGGGACGCCGGGGGATCGAACCGCGGTCCGTCTCCTAGGCTAGCGCAGGTAAGGCAGGCACCTTACCTCCAGCGCCACCGCCCGGCCCCATACTATTTACTTTTAATTATAATGTTCTACTCTGTACTCCCTGAACTGGTGCAACTCTCTCTAATTTATGTCACTGGTCCAAGGTGATCTATCCTGTGCAGAATACCTTTCTCACTACCTTTGTCTCATTCTGCTTCCCATCCTGTGAGGAGTCTCTCCTCTTTCTCTGCCCATTCGATTCATGTTTCAAGGATCATATGGAATCAAACTTCGGAGGCTCTATCTACAATTCTCTTTTCCTTCTAAAAGGTTTTCAATCATCTCCCTACGGTGGCTTCTTCCAACCCTGTTTCCTTCCTATGGCCCTCCTGTCCTACCAGTTGGCCTCCAAGTCTTGTGCTAGAGAACATTATGGAGTTTTCACCCCTGTAATATCCTGGGGTCCCCAAAGAAGCCAAATAGTCTCTGATTCTGAAACACTGTTCCTGGTTTATTTTTAGCACTTTATTACCTGACCAATTGTTCTGATAGACTATGTCAGTATGCATCGAGTACCGATTTCAGGAGGCTACTTTATTCATTTACTTTCTCTTGGATAATTGTCTCCTTCCAGGTTCTCTATCAGATAAGCTAGCTGAAATTAGGCTGTGAGGTTAATGTGCCTTGAATCTTAATTTCTTATAATAATAGTACATTTGATGCCTATATGAAACATGAGATAGAATACTGTATATTAATATATGTATTGAACTCATGCAGTTTTCTGTTACATAGTTGTATCAAGAAAGTATCATGCAGAGTCATGTTAGTCAAAAGGAGAGGAACTGGACTGGAGCAGTGGCACAAGGACATCTGCCTTGCCAGTGCTAGCATAGGACGGACCGCAGTTCTATCCCCCGGCATCCCATATAGTTCCCCAAGCAGGAGCGATTTCTGAGGCATATCCAGGAGTAACCCCTGAGTGTCATCGGGTGTGGCCCAAACACCGAGAGAGGGGGGGGGGAGAGAGGAGGGGGGGAGAGAGAGAGACACAGAGAGAGAGACACACACACAGAGAGAGACACAGAGAGAGACAGAGAGAGAGACAGAGAGAGAGGAGAGAGAGGAACTGACACAGAATAATCACTCATATGTTGGATCTAAAGAATAATAGTAGGGGAATAACAAATCTCTTAAGGCAACAAACACTGAGAACTGGTTTTGAGTAGGAAATGAAGGGTGAAAGGGAGGGACACTTGCGTAGTTGTGGAGGGAATTGGACACTTTGGTGAGGGTGCGATATTGGAATGTTTCATGTATGAAACTCTACTAATACTTGTTTTGTAAACTATGTGTCTAGGATAAAAAATTTTTTTTTTTTGTTTTTTGGGCCACACCCGTTTGACGCTCAGGGGTTACTCCTGGCTATGTGCTCAGAAATCGCCCCTGGCTTGGGGGGACCATATGGGACGCCAGGGGATCGAACCGCTGTCCGTCCTATGCTAGCGCTTGCAAGGCAGACACCTTACCTCTAGCGCCACCTTCCCGGCCCTGGATAAAAAAATTTTAAATTTTCTTGTTGAACGATTTCATGTTTCCTTAGGAAAATTGCCAGGAGAGAAATCAACCTGTAACAGATTGTCATTGAGTTCAATGGTTCAAATTTATTTCAATGGTTCAAATTTATTTTTACAATTAGACTTTTTTTTTGTTTGTTTTGTTTTTGGGCCACACCCGGCCGTGCTCAGGGGTCACTCCTGGCTGTCTGCTCAGAAATAGCTCCTGGCAGGCACGGGGGACAATATGGAACACTGGGATTCGAACCAACCACCTTTAGTCCTGGATCGGCTGCTTGCAAGGCAAATGCCACTGTGCTATATATCTCTTTGAGTTTTGGACTTTTAAAAGCAAGAATGAATATGGTTTTCTAATTAATTTAATTGATTTCTAATGTTTGGGCATTCTTCAGGGCTTCCTCTTGGCTCTGTGCTCAGGAATCACCCTTGGCATGGCTCCAAAGACCGTATGGGGTGTCAGGGATTGCATGTGGGTTGGTGGCATTAAAAACAAGTACTGTACAGTCCCTGGTTTTCTTTCGAAATAGGAATTCTATAGTGTTGTGTATGTAAACATTTCAATGGGATTATTATGTTACTGACCCTACCCTGACCGGTGATTGTGCCCTACCCTAGGGGGTGATCTGGCATCCTGCCTCCACCCTAGGGTGGTACCTGATTCTGCTTCCACCATTGGGTGGTACCTGATTCTGGGGCATAAAAACAAGGGTCTGTGGAAGGCGAGAGGCTTTTTTCCTGTGGCCTATTCTTAGGCCTTTTGGCTTCGGCCTCTTCACGGAATAAAGAGCTGTTTTCTTCAGAAGCCTGACTGCCTGTTGGCTTTCTTCCCGCCGCGTTCACCTCAGAACCGCGGACTGAACAGGGTAACAGACGCGTGGTCGGAGCTGGAGGAGAAAGGCCTCACCCTCCATCCCTCCATCAGTCAACCTCTTCAGGGGCTGATTTGCAACATATATCATGTTCATAATTTAAATTGATTCAAGGATGTAGCGTACCAGAGGCAATATTTATTTGTGGTTCTGTTTTTCTTCTAGTGTTATTAATTTGATGATATGTATTATTTGATAAAAATATAGTTGTCTATAATAATATACAATATAATTATATATATTTTTTGGTTTTTGGGCCACACCCGGTGACGCTCAGGGCTTACTCCTGGCTATGCACTCAGAAATCACTCCTAGCTTGGGGGACAACATGGGACTCTGGGAGATGGAACCGCGGTCCGTCCTAGGCTAGCATGGGCGAGTCAGACGCTTTACCACTTGCGCCACTGCTCCAGACTCTATAATTATATTTCTATATGTTCACTACATAACAATAATTTTATATCACTTTATCTTATACACTTCAATAACACGTTTGATATTTAATGATTCGATCATATGTCATATTATGCTTATCTTAACCACTTGTTTAGGTGTCAAGATGCATCTGATAATTTTTTTTTTTTTTTTTTTTGGTTTTTGGGCCACACACCCGGCGGTGCTCAGGGGTTACTCCTGGCTGTCTGCTTAGAAATAGCTCCTGGCAGGCACGGGGGACCATATGGGACACCGAGATTCGAACCAACCACCTTTGGTTCTGGATCGCCTGCTTGCAAGGCAAACGCAGCTGTGCTATCTCTCCAGGCCCGCATCTGATAATTAAATTCTTCTTGCATACCTACGTCCAACACACTCCATCACCAAAGAGCCAAGTTCCCTCCACCAGTGTCCTCAGCACCCGTACTACTGACACTTAGCAAGTAAACTCAGTTCTATAAACAAAATCTACAGTCCTATGATTTTGACCATTTGTTGTCATGTATTTTGCATATTTATTAGGTGATAAAGAATGTGTTTACCTTATAATATGTTGATGCTATAAATATATTTTAATGAAATATTACATGATACTAGAAATGATCGAATTATATTTTTATTTAAATTTTGCTTTACTTTTGGCATTGGGGTTTACAGTACAATTAATCCTAATTTACATGAATCATTCAAGCACGGCACTCTCCACCAGGTGTCCGCTTCTCTCCGTCATTATCCCAGTGCTCCTCCCATCTTAGGCCCCTATTTCTCACACCACACCTCCTTTCCCCCTCTAAGCTCCTACTAAAGACCAGCTCTCAATTTCTGTTTACTTTTAGCATTTGTTATTCCCTTACTATATTACTTTATATAGCACATAGAAGAGAGATTTTTCTTTTTTTATATATATATATTTTTTGGTTTGTTTTTGAGTCATACCCACTGGCTCTCAGGGGTTACCTGTGGATCTGTGCTCAAAAATCGCTCCTGGCAGGCTTGGGGGGCCAAATGGGATACTGGGAATCGAACCACTATCTGCCCTGGATTGGCCACGTGCAAGGCAAATGCTCTACCGCTCTTTGGCCCCAGAAGGGAGATTTTTCTGTATTTGTTCCTTTTCTTCTGACTAACTTCACTGGGAATGATACTTTCTAAATCTATCCAGTTAGCAAGAAATTGCATAATTTTGTCTTTTCTTTTTTTAAAAAATTATAAATTATTTTATTTGAAGTTTATGTTTTACATAGATACTCACAATACATTTATTATTTATTATTTATTCATTTATTTCTGCCACTCCATGTTATAACACCAATTTTACCACCAGTGTAAAGTTTCTTCCACCATTATCCCCCAATCCTACCCATTCCCAAGTCTGCCCCCTCGGCAGGTCCTAAAAGGAAACAGAGACTCTTGTGGCCCCTGGTCAGCCATAAGATTGTTGCTATCCCTTTGAGGGTGAAGTGGGTTTCCAGGAACCCGCCCCTTGTAACTGCTGCAGAATGGCAGTTTGGATGTGGGCTATATAAAGCCCTGTGCTGATGTGCTAGGGGCTGCCAGGAGACTGTCACTGCCACCCCTGCTGGCTTGCCCCTGCTGGCTGGTAGCTGCTGAATGGCTGGGGGAACTGTTTAATGGATGCCTGGCTCCAGCTGCCTTTTGCCTCCTCTCCTACTGCTTCAGACCTAACAGTAACAGGTATGATATAATATTTTTATGTTGCTTGTTTACAGGTAAGTGGTAATAAAAATTTTCTTATTCTTATTGTTTGTTTTGGGGCCACACCTGGTGACGCTCAGGGGTTACTCCTGGCTCTGAGCTCAGAAATCACTCTTGGCTTGGGGGACCATCTGGGATGCCACACATCGAACCGTGGTCCATCCTGGGTCAGCCATGTGCAAGGTTGCTGCGTCACTGCTTCGGCCCCTAAAATGATTATTTTTTAAGTACAGCAAAAATAAATTTGTAAAAATTATTGCATGTCCCAATGAGGTCATTGTCATTGTCAGAGGTTTACTAAGCTATTCGTTGCTAGTCTATCTTTTTGTTAATTTATTTTGTTTCTGAACTGTAGGTGAAGAAACCATGGAAGAATCCATGAGGAAGTCTAAATTGGTATGTCTACTGGGATGACAGTATTGAAAAATATAGAGTTGTCATTTAGAGCTGTTAAAGTTTAGAACTGTGTATGTGGAATTACAAACACTGGCTAGTATTGTGGCATCTGTGGGGCATGGCTTTGGTTGCCAGAGCTTCTGGAGGTATGAGATAGTGCAGGGAGTGGGAGCATGGCTGCACTCACCCTGACAAAGTTCTGATGATGTCAGCTCAGATACTGGCATACTTAGAGTTTTGGTGGGTTTGGCAACTCTGCAGAGGTCAGTGGTTAAGTGGGGAAACCGAGTCATTGGCGAAGAGTGCCTCTTTTCCCAAGGTTGCCTTTCAGCTATGAGGGTACCCACGATTTTTCACAGCTTGTTTTATTCTCTTTCAAGAAAGGAACGAGTCTATGGAGTTGGTCCAATGCAGAATGGAGACCTAATTTTGTCTTTTCTTATGGTGGATTCGTGTTCTGTTGTGTAGACACATGACATAGTTTCTTTAACCATTCAGTTGTGCTTCGGTACTTGGGTTGTTTTGGCTATTATGAATAGCTTCAGTGAACATGGGAGTGCAGATATCTTTCTTTTTTTTCTTCTTTTTTCCTGGTTTTGAGCATACCCAGCTATGCTCAGGGC